>NC_064808.1:3053777-3067870 GCF_023721935.1 Panthera uncia | reverse complement strand
CCATCCATCCACCCATCCACATACCCACCCATCCATCCACTTACCCACCCGTCCATCCATAATGCATTTGTCCATCCGTGCTTCTGCCCATCATCCATTCATCATCCATTTATTGACTGACTAATCAATAGATAGATACACACATATACATCCAATCAATGTTCACTGAACCCCAAATACTGCTGGGACAAACTCTGGCTGCTGGGTACTGGAGAGGCAGGTGAATCAGACATTGTGTTTGCCCCAAGGAGTTCTCGGCCTCATTCTGCAGAAAGACCAGGGGAGGAACAACAGCAACATCATGGGATCCATGCTCTAGTTGAGGCTGGTGCAGTGGGCACCTTAAGGAGCCCTTCACTCATCCACAGGTAGACCAAGGAAGGCTTCAATGGAAGGAGGCCTCGGACCTGAGTCCTGGAGGAGAAGAAGAAGCTCACGTGGAGGGAGGAGAAGGACATTCCAGGACAAGAGACACAGCGCTACGTCAGTCTCTTGGGATAGGTGCAGGAGTGTGGTAGCCGGTCAGCAAGGTAGCGTCCATGTCTCCTGGCTTTCATAGTATCCTAGTACCCTTTCCACAGTACCCATAGTATCCTCCTATGTGGAATCAGGGCTGGTCTGCGTGATGAGTAGAGTGTGGCGAACATGGCCGTTGTAAAGGGCACTGCAGCTTTCAGTCTAGTCTCACGCATTCCTCTGTCTGTGGGAAGCCAGCTGCCATGACATGAGGACATTCAAAAGGACCTGTGGAGAGGAACGGAGGCCTCTGACCAGCAGCCAGCACCAACTTACCAGCCTTGGAAGCCAATCCCCCTCCCTGGTCAGACTTCCAGAGGACTGGCCACCAAGCTGACCTCTGCCTGCCACTTCAGGAGAGACCCCCAGCCAACTCTACACAGCCACGCCCCTCCCACATTCCTGACTCTCAGAAACTATGAGGATAACAAATGCTCGTAATTGATTTGACTCATCGCGTTCGGGACAGTTTGTTATTCAGCAATAGATAACTAATACATGGGCATGGTGAGCAGCCTGCTCAGCCCCCAGCACTGGCCCTTCCTTCTCTGTGCCGGCCACTGGGACAAAGAATGTGGCTCCCACGAATGTTTCTGACCAGGGCCAGGGCGCAGATGGAAGGAATTCCCAGAAGACACTCCTTCCTTATGCACTAATTCCACAGTATTTGTTGAGGGCCCACTCTCCTGGAGCTTACCTTCTGGTGGGGGTAGACAACGAAGAGAAAAGGAAGTGAGTGCTATGAAGGAAAATTGAGCAGGATGTGGGGGGTGAGGGAATGTCTAGGTGTGGCTGTGGGTGTGAGTTTAGTTGGGGAGGTGAAGGCAGGCGACGCTAATGAGGGGACATTGAGCAGAGAAGTAAAAGAAGTCTGAGAATAAGCCCTGTGAACATCTGGGGAAAGAGTGCTCTGGGCTGAGGCAACCACAGTGCGTGCAAAGGTCCTGAGGTTGGAGTTTACTTGGCATGTTAGAGGAATGGCTAAGGGGCTAGCGAGGCTAGAACAAAGTGAGGGAGATTCAGAGTTGGAGTTGATGAGGTGAGGGCGGTGGGCAGCAGTCCAGGTAGGGCCTCATAAACCACAGTGATGTGTCTGGAGAATGGAAGGTGCTTGTTTCAGGCTCGGGAGCAATTTCAACACTTCTCACACTCCCAACTCCTTGACATTGGCCCACAGAAGCTGCAGAATGAATGTTCTGGGACACGCATCAGCTCAGGGACGACAGCGAGGGCCCCAACCCGAGTCACGGCCAGTGGGAAGACACTCCATGTGCCTTATAGTCGTCCTTGGCATTGACTCCGGGCTACAGACAGGGAGATACCATTTCTCTCTCTTGTCCAACGTGTTGCTACGTCTCATTCCTTCCAGAGTGAAATTCAACTTTCTCGGCCTCAAGTTTGAGGCTTCATGAATATGCCTCCAGCTCACGTTTCTAGCTTCACCTCCTACCTGAGCCCATCTTGCAGGCTGAACTTCCCCTCCCCTTTGAGACTCATAGCTGCCCAACGTCTTTCTCCTCTTCTGAGGCTGAACACCTTCCACGTGATGCTTCCCAGCGCCCTCCAGCCCCAGGAGAGGCTCTGTTCCTTCCCAGGCTCCCCCGCTCCCCGACACGCTTAAGTTTCTTCCAGCCTGTATTGTTTCCAATGGGCTGTTTTGGTCGTTCTCAACCTCGTCGCCCTGTAAGGAATGTGTACTTCTTCTTTGGCTACTTTATTGAGGTATAATCCAAACACTGTGATGTTCATCCTTTTTAGTTCTGACATTTGCTGAGGTCTGACAAACATGGACAGTGTATCACTCTTACTGGACTATAGTCAGGATACAGAATATTTCTACCCCCCAACCCAGAAGTCCTGGTGCCCCTTTTTAGACAATCCCTTCCTTTACCCCAGCTCCTTGAAACCACCATCAGTCTGCTGGTCCTGCCATAACAGAACACCACAGGATGCATGGCTCAAGGAGCGGAAGTTTATTTTCTCACAGTTCTGGACTTTATTCCGAGTCCAAGGCCCAGGTATCAGCAGGGTTGATTTCTGGCAAGACCTCTTCCTGGCGTGTGGATGCTCACATTTTCATTGTGTGTTCACATGGCCTTTTCTCTGCATGCAGAGAGAGAGAGAGAGAGAAAGAGAGAGAGATAGAGAGAGAGCTGTCTGGTGTCTATTCCTCTGTAGAGGACACAAATCTATCCGTTCAGGACTCCACCATTATGGGCCTCACTTAAACTTAATCACTCCCTAAAGGCCTTATCTCCAAATACAGCCACAGTGGGGGTTAGGGCTTCAACATATGAATTCTGGGAGGACACAATTCAGTTCATGTCGCCACTGATCTATTCTCTGGCCCTGTAATTTTGTCTTTTTCAGAACATCCTATAAATTGAATTATATAGTATATAGCCTTTTGAGTCTGACTTTTCCCCCTTAGCATAATATGTATCAATATTTCAATGTGTCTGTCTCTACTCCATTGATTTTCATTGCTGAGTAGTATTCCAGTGTGTAATGTACCACAGCCTGTTTATCCATCGCTCTGTTGAAGGACATTTGGGTTGTTTCCAGTTTTGGGCAATTTTGAATAAAGCCACAAAACCCACAAACGCATATAGGTGTTTGTGTGACCATTAAGCGTTCATTTTTCTTAGGTAAATACCTAGGAGTGGGATTTTGGGTTCTACGGTAAGTGTATAATTCGATAAGGAACTGCCAAACTGTTTTCTAAAATGGCTGCACCATTTTGCATCCCCATCACTGATGTATGAGAACTCCCATTCCCCTGCATCCTCAAATTCCTCTGCATCCAATTCCTCTGCATCCTCAAAGAACTGGGTATTGTCAGGTTTTTTCAAAATAAATAATTCATTGTCTTGCCATTCTAAGAGATAAGAGGTATTTCAATAAGGTTTCACTATGCTTTCCTTGATGGCTGATAATATTGTTTTCATGTGTGTGTGTGTGTGTGTGTGTGTGTGTGTGTTTTGCCAGCCACTTATCTTCTTTGGTGCAGTGTTTGTTCAAATATTTGGCTTGCTTTTTTAGTGTGTAGTTTATTTTCTTATTATTGAGTTTTGAGAGTTCTTTCAATATTTTGGATGCATGTTCTCTATCAGATATGTGGTTTGCAAATATTTTCTCCCAGTCTGTGGCTTGTCTTTTCATTTCTAAGAGTGTCTTTCAGTGAGCAGAAGTTTTTAGTTTTTATAAAATCCAATTTGTCATTTTCTTCTTTTATAGATTTTCTTCTTGTATAAACCTTTTTGCTGATTATGCTTTTAGTGTCCTATCAAAGAAATCTTTGCCCAACCCGAGGCTACAAGATTTAACTCCTCTGTTTTCTTACAGAATTTTAACAACTTTAGATTTTACATTTTGGTCTGTGATTCATTTTGAGCTTCTTACATATATACATTTATAATTTTCATCAATTTTGGAAAACTTTCAGCCATTATTTCTTCAAATATTTTTTACTGTCCTTTATTTCCTTTCTGTCTAGGACTCCATCAACATGAATGTTAGACCTCTTGATATTGTTGTGCAGGTCATGAGTCACCGTTTATTTATTTATTTTTTTAGTATTTTTCCTTTCTGTATTTCAGTTTAGATGGCTTTAACATTTCTACATCTTTGAGTTTAACCTACTGTCTGTGAAGTAAATTTTTCATTTCAGATGCTGTATTTGTCATTTCTAGAATTTTCATTTGAGTGTGTGTGTGTATCTTCCATTTCTTTCTTATTATGTTCACACTTTCCTTTCATTTCTTGAACATATTTATAATGGCTGTTTTAAAGTTCATTGTAAGCTAATTCCACCATCTCTGTAGGTCTGGCTTTGTTTCTTTTAACTAATTTTTCTCCTGGTCTTGGGTCACATTTTGCTGCCTGTTGGCATGTCTAGCAATTTTCGATTGTATGCTAGGCATTACATATGCCACATTGTTCTGAGTTTGGATGAGGTTGTCCTCTTTCACAGTGGATTGAAATTTGTTTTGGCAGGCAGCAAAGTTATTTGTGGATCAGTTTATTCCTTTTGAAGCTTGTTTTCTATCTCTGTTGGGGCAGTTCTAGAGTAGCCTATACTGCATGGCTAGTTTACATATATGACTAAGGCATGGTCATTCTGGGTTTCCACTGAATGCCCCAGGTATTCAACAAGGGCTTTCCATCCTAGCTGGTAGGAACTTGCATGGGTCTCAGGTGAGCTCTGGGACCTGGCTGAGTTTTTCCCAGCCTTGTGCAGTTTCCCTTCACATATATGCAACTTAATCTTCAACAAAATACTCAAGAGGACCCTGTGAATGTTTCTGGAATTTGTTCTCTATAAATTCTTTCCTCTCCAGTACTCTGCCTCACAAAGTCTAGTTGTCCTGACCTCCCCCAAGCTCCTGTGTTTCTTCAACTCAGTGAGATCACTAAATACCCTTTCCCTGCATTATGGGTCCCCAGAAAGAATGCCACGTTGGCCGTGGGGCTCAATGTTGTTTTCTCCTTCTCCAGAGAATAACAATCTTAAGTTGCTTGTTTTCCAATACCTGAAAAGATCTGTTTCATATATTTTGTTTAGTTTTCTGGTTTTTAATTTTTTTAATGTTTTCTTATTTTTGAGAGAGAGACAGACAGAGAGAGAGAGAGAGGGAGAGAGAGAGAGAGAGAGAGAGAGAGAGAAGCAGGGAGATAGGAAGACACAGAATCTGAAGTAGGTTCTAGGCTCTGAGCTGTCAGTACAGAGCCTGATGTGGGGCTCGAACTCACAAGCCACGAGATCACTACCTGAACCGAAGTTGGATGCATAACCAAGCCACCCAGGCACCCTACTGATTTTGTTTTTTAATGAAAGAGGGTAAGTCCCATACCAACGATGTCTTCATGGGTGGTGGTAGAAATTCCACTTTTAAGTTTCTTTACCTGAGAAATCGGGATGACAATACCTACCTCCTAGGCTTACATGCAGTAAGACACAGGTGTGTTGGACCCAATCCTCACGCCTTTTCATTTCCTCTACTGCCTTTAAAAAAATCTCTTGGTTTGACACCTTATTCTTGTTGGGTCACTGCTCTGCCTTCAGACTTGGATGAGAAAACATTCCATGGGGAATGGGGTCCAGCATCCTGAGCATTTTCTCTTGAGATGAAACAAAATTTGTGGTGAATCTTGACCTAAAGGAAATGGGACATGGGATGGAGCCAGGCTGTTAAATCCTCCCACCTCTCTCCCTTTTGTGGGCTCTTTGACGGTGTGATGGTGCAGAACCCCCCCCCGAGAGGAACTCCTCCCTGTCTCTGGAAAGCTTATTATAGAGCTTAGCTGGTGCAGTGCTACATGGCCTTCCTCACTTCACGTTTTCCTTTCCCTCTCTTGCATGCTCCTGAACCTGGGCTTGCTCACACAAGGTGTGGGTGCCTCACACACCATGCAGCACCGGGCAAATAGCTGTGCTTTGGGACCGGGACTTACCAGATTTCACTGGTTGATCTGAAATGGGAAGGGAGTGGCTCTCCACACACACACACACACCATCCAAGGGAGTCAGAGTTCCAGATCTAAAACTCAAGGAGATGGCTTCTCCTTTAACTTCCGCTTTAAACAAGACGCAGAGGACATTACTGGATCTGAAGGACACAGTGAGGGCTCTTGTGAGGTTCTGGGACAGGTTAGAGAAGCCCTTTCCACTCTAAGTCCCAGACTGGTGGGGGGGTGGGGTGTTGAGAAGGACCCCAACCCATTTATTTTGCTGACAAGAAGCCTGAGGGCCGAGGTGGGTTCCAAGCCTCTGGGTTCCTAGCCCCAGCTGTTTCCCCTACACCATAGCTCCATACTTAGAAATGAGAAATTCAATTTTTCAAATAGGTTTGTGATTGAAACACAAAATCCTAACACTCATGTTTCTGATCCTCGATTCTGCATTTCTTTCTGTGTGCCCAGCTCCCCGTGGCAGCCCTTAGGAGGGGGTCCTCCCCACGTCTACATGGGCAGGAGCAGCAGTGTCCCCTCAAGGTCACAAAGTCCCTCCCCACACCCTTTCCCCCCACTCCCCTGTCATCTTGCTCCCTTGTCCTAGACTTCACGTACATTTCTCACTCCCCAAACATTCATTAAACAAATATTTACCGAGCACCTACGAGGGTCTTGCTGGGTGCTGTGGCTGCAGCAGTGGGAACGTCGGCTTGGGACCCTGGTCTGCTTACACATCCCTCTTTGTCGCCAGGGTCTCGGGAGAGAGATTTGAGATGCTCAGCCCAGGATGGATCCTGCCTGGGTGGCACTGAGTCCTGATGGGGTCAAAACATTGAAATATGTTTGATTTACAGAGCAACTGAGCAGATAGCACATAGAGTTCCCATATGCACCCCCTTCACCCCTCCATGGTTTCCCCTCTTATTAGCATCTTGTGTTGGTGTGGTCCATTTGTTACAAAGAAGGAGCCAATGTTGATACACTATTATTAACCAGAGTCCGCAGTTTACATTAGGGTGGACACCTTGTGTTGCACATTCTGTGGGTTTTGAAAAATGTACAATGTAGGGGCGCCTGGGGGGCTCAGTCGGTTGAGTTTGAGCGTCCGACTTCGGCTCAGGTCGTGATCTCCCGGCTTGCGAGTTCGAGCCCCGCATCGGGCTCTGTGCTGACAGCTCAGAGCCCTGAGCCTGCTTCGGATTCTGTGCCTCCCTCTCTCTCCGCCCCTCCCCTGCTCATGCTCTCCACAGTTCTGCCTTTTCCAGGATGTCATGTGGCTGGATTGTACCGAATGCAGCCTTTTCAGATTGCCTCCTTTCTCTTAGCAAAATGCATTTAAGGTTCCCCCATGTCTCTTGGTGGCTTGCTAACTCATTTCTTTTTTTTTTTTTCAACTTAAAAACATGAACAAATTTATTTCTTGACTGTCATACATTCACGGGGCTCAGAATTCTAAGGGCACTAAAATTCACCTCTTACTCCTAACCCCCGGCCGTCCGGTTTCCTTCTCTGGAGGGCACCGATGCGAACACTTTCTTGGATGCTAACACATCCTTCTGAAGACTCTTTTATACATATAGAAGCATTTTTCTTTTTTCCCGTCTTTCTTACCGTCTTAAAACACACACACCATAAAGGTTACCACCTTAACCATTTTTGTGCGTGCAGGTCAGTGGCCCTGAGCATGCTGACAATGCCACATCCACATGGAGAACATTTACATCTTCCCAGACTGAAGCTCCTCCCCGGAAACGCCAGCCCCCCACTCGCCCCTCCCCCAGCCCCAGCCCACCCTCCTACTTTCTGCCTTTGTGATTTTGATGACTCTCCAGGGATAGGGGAATCCTTTTCGAGAGTCTCCAGGTGATTTGACTGGGGGGCTGGGTCGAGGTCCTGGAATCTCGGGGCGGTGGGTCCCCAGTATGGTGCCTTCCGAAGCACGTCCTTGAACCTGTAAATGTGGCACTGCATTCCCTTTCTTTCCCTTTACATTTTGATGCAGCCTGTCTTTTGTTTCCATATTTCCTGGACTCAGCCGCGTTGCCCACCCCATTCATGGGCGAAACGCTGCATCTGTCTTATGAGCTTGGGCATCCCTGCCCTGCTTCCTGTAGGCCTTGGGGCCGTGTGTGCCTCAGTGTACCCACCTGCACAATGGGTGTCGGTCCGTCACGCCAACTTACTGCAGGCCCCCAGGGGGTTCTGGCTCCCTACCCGCTGCGCGTTGTGGGCACGTGGTCTCATCCCCACCGTGTTTTCTGTGGCTCCCGTGTGGGGTCCCGCATGGGAGGTTTGTGCCCACGTGGGGCAGCGGGGCACAGGGGCCTGGGTCCACCTGTGGGGACTGTGTGAATCAAAGCAGCCGGCCGTGGCTGGAAAAACCTGGCGGGACGCTTAACGCGGCTTCTTGGCAGACCGATTGTGCAAACGCCTTTCCTCCCAGGGAAACACGTCCGCCCCTCAGAGAAGGTGCGAGAGCTTCCCGGACACCAAAGGGGTCCTGCTGGCTGAACTAATTCCCGAGGCTCCTGCGTTGGCCCGGTGCCTGGCGCACAGCCGCGCGCCCACATGGGGTCCCCCAGACGCTGGGCTGCAGATAGTCCCCGGGGTCCCCCCCCCCCTCGGAAGTGCCCACGCCGGCCTGGCCTTGTCCGCTCGCCCGGGACAGACACCAGGGAGCTCGTCCTCTGGTACCTGAACGTCTTGTTGGCGAGGACATGCGGGTTCCCGTCTGCCTGCACCGGTTGGCTGCGCATGGGGCTGGGGTTTTGGCACTTGGGCTCGCTGTACCCCTCCCTCTCTGGGTCATGGTTTAGCCTTTTGTCACCTCCACAGCCCCCCCCCTCCCTTCCAGGACTGGAAACACCACCTGCTGTTACGACTTCCAAGTGGGATCATTCAAAACCCAAAGTAGCCAGACATGGGCCTCGAGAGCAACGAGATAGGCCTTGATCCCCAGAAGCAAGGGTGGGGGGTATGGCTGCTCTGAGACCACCCCAGGCAGCCCCCCCCCCCACGTCTCTTTACCACTACCTACCGCCCCTGCCGACCATGAGCTGGAGGTGACGCCTCCACCTGGCACCCATCGGCCCTCTTGTTTCTTCTCTGTCTCTTCCCGGCGTCCCACAGGCACAAGAGCAGGGTCTGGACCCCGTCACAGTTCTTCCCAGCCACCTCGTCCCCCTCGCCCTGTTTCCTTGTCTGTAAAGTGGGGTGTGGAAGCCTTTGGGACATGCCTGTCCTGCAGTGCTGTTCCGGGACAGAGGCTGTTCTCGCCTCCCGGCTAGTTTCTTACTGAATCAACAAGCAGTCGCCTCACCTGGGTACCAGGGCACAGCACTGAGTACCGCCTGGTCCCTGCCCCAGGGAGGTGGCCGTGGGAGGGGCGGGAGCCTGGAAGGTGTGTTTGGGGCACCCTTCCCAGGCGACACCAAAGGGCCCTGGGTTTGGGGGTGGCAGCCAGGACGCTGAGGTGGCCACAGTCGTGGACGCGGATGCCAGACTCCTGGGCTCACATCCACGGCCTCCCCTTCCTGGCTGCAAGCCTCAGTTTCCCCAGCTACTCCCAGGGGGAGACGGGGGGCGGGTCTTGTGCCAATGAAACGACTGAGTAGTTCTAGGAGGCACAGCTCAGCACTGGGCAGACGCTGCTCAGAGTTCGTGAGCACAAAACCGTCCTCGAGAGGCCAGAATGCGGCAGGTGGATGGGGACTTTGTCGCTGCTGGGCCCGATTTCAGTGTTTCTGAAAAATGGAGGAGCCAAGGGCACTGACGCCCGCTGAGGAAGGTCAGGAAGGGGCTCGGAGCGGCCTGTCCAACAGGGGCCGGCCTGCCACCCGCCAGCCGCTATCTGTCTGGGCTCCGGGCCACCTTCCCGGGGGAGCGGGCAGGGAAACCGGAGCCCGGGGCGGGAGGCACGGGGCCGTTTCATCCACCTCGGGATGGCGGCAAGTCCCAGGTGAAGCTATTGTTCCCGCGCACGGGTGGGGATAATGCGTCCCGACAGCCCCGAGGATGGGCCCCTGCGGGCCCCCGGGTTACAGACCGGCCCAAGAGTGGCCCCCACGGCCTGGCCTCTTCACATGCTTCCGGCCCCCGGGCTCGGACACACCTGGGAGCGGTGCGGCCCATTCACTAAGTGCTTTGGCCAAGGTCACCATCAGCCGGGGACAGAGTGCGCCTTGTCGAGGGCGCCAGCCCAGCCTTTGTGCCCTGCGGGCTGCCCCCGACCACAAGAATTCCCCCTGCTCACCCTCATTCACACAGGGAGGGTGCTCACTGCCGGGGTGGGGGGGTGGGGGGGCTGCTCTCCCTCCCCCTCCCTCCCTCCCAGGCCGCCTTTGGGCCGGAGGCTAAAGCCTTCGCCAAACAAGCCTCGCCCACCATTTTCCAAAACCTAATTGCCACGCTGTGTCTGTGATGGGCACGGACCCAGGGCCGGGCCTGCCAAGAATTTCCCCGTGTGAATACCTGCGCAGGGCATCTCCTGTGGGAACCGGGAGTCACACAGGGCCTGGCGTTTGTCCCCAGCCTGTCTTGTGACATTAGGCGGATCAAAGCCCCATTGTAAAAAGTCATGTTCGCTCTGTTTGTCCGCCTGGAGCCCGCGTCCCGGGACGGCCCTTCCCTCTTCTCGGGTTCGGGGAGGGAGCTGACCATCGAGAGATGAGATGTGGGCCCCCGCATTCCTTCTGGAAGGAGCCCCGCCGGGAGGGAGTGAAATTGTCTCTCCTGGGCCGGAGGCTGGGCGCGCCCTGAGAAAGCACGAGAAAGCGTGGGGGCAGCCCAGCTCCCCGTGTCTTCAGAGGAACAAGCTTCAACCTGGCTCTGCAAATCGCAGCTAAAAGGCAGAGAAAAACGTCACCGACGCTGAAATCACCGAGGCTTCAGAGCCAGCGATGAGGGAAGGGCCGCGGGAAGGGGCCGGGGGTGGCCTCTGCCCGGCACCCCGGGGGGGGGGGGGGGGGGGGGGCTGGGCGGGGGGGGGCGGGGGCGGGGGGCGGGCGGGGAGGAGAGCAGGCTTGGACAGGCCTCAGCAGGGAGTGCTAGGAAGGCGCTCGGGGCTCCCAAGGGGCGGCCTCCCTCACTCCCAAGACCCGCCACTGGGTGTCGGGGTCGGGGGGACCCGCCGCTAAGTGTCCAGTGAGGGGGGGCCGGTCAAACCATTCAACCACCTGCATGGCAGCTTGTGAGCCAGAAGGGTCCTGCCACCTGCTATGGGCCGCCCGGGGCACGTGTCGAGCGCCGGGACGGGTCGGTGATGTCTGTCTCCGCGAGGACGTGTGTGCCACCTGCTGCCATCCCTGGTGTGTTAGTTAGTAACAAAGTCCCCTCCAAATCTCCGTGGCTCAGCCACGAAACTCGCTTTTCTTCTCGTGTGGAGCGCAGAGCGGAGGGGCGGCTGCTGTCCACAGGGCGAGCCTGAGATCCGGGGTGTTTTCGTGTCGTGCTTGTGCTGGGGGAGGCGTGCGCGCCTTTGGGCCGCTGTCCCCAGAAGTGACACATGGCTTTTAGTCACTCCTCGCGTGTTCTTCGCCTCCCCCTCCTGGGTGCCCTGGTGTGTGTAGACCATCACATCTGCCCTGCTCAGTGAGACCCACTCGTGTGTTTGAGACGCCAGGGATGTGACGTGGAGAAGGCCACCAAAGGGACTGGGCAGTGGTCACAGTTCGACCCAGCCTAATGCTCATGCTGGCACTTTTTTTTGGGGGGGGCACAGTGCCACCCTATCTAGATCCCCTTTTCCATCCAATTCTCTTATGTCACCCCAGGTGTCCCTTCTCTCACTGGGAAGATGCAGGGGCCATTCTGCCCCTGGGTGCTCCCCTCAGAAGGGCCGCGTCCTCTCGGCCAGGGCCCGGGGACTCGCCCAGCAGTGCTGTGTGCAGTCGATGAAGGCAAACCATAGGCTTCTGGAAGGAAATGTGAGGCTGCCCCTTAGCTAAGTGACTTCCCTTGTTCTCTAGAGAACAAGGCAAAGTCATGGAGCTTGATTGGGATTCTCTCTCCCTCTCTCTGACCCTCCCCTGCTTGTGTGCTGTCTCTCTCTCTCTCTCTCTCTCAAAATAACTAAACTTTATAAAAAGGAATGGCTGGGGGGCGCCTGGGTGGCGCAGTCGGTTAAGCGTCCGACTTCAGCCAGGTCACGATCTCGCGGTCCGTGAGTTCGAGCCCCGCGTCAGGCTCTGGGCTGATGGCTCGGAGCCTGGAGCCTGTTTCCGATTCTGTGTCTCCCTTTCTCTCTGCCCCCCCTCCCCCGTTCATGCTCTGTCTCTCTCTGTCCCAAAAATAAATAAAAAACATTGAAAAAAAAATTAAAAAAAAAAAAAAAAAAAGGAATGGCTGGGTCCAGAGGCTCAAATGCTATCATCAGACCTCAATCTCACCTTCTCCATTTCTCATTTCTGCCTTCCTCAGAGAGTTCTAATTCTCGGATTGGCTCTGATTGATAAGAATGGGGTCACATGTCTACTTCTCAATCAACTAATTTAGCCAGAGGGCGATCAAGAGACACTAACTAGCCATCCTGGGTCCGGGGACCATCCTTGCCTCTCTTGAGTCTCGTGGACCGGGAAGGGGCATTGGTGCACGAGACACAGTACATCGCGAGGCTTCTGTCTGTTAACAGTAGCACACATTCCAAGGTTTTCTGTGCTGGAAATGTAAACATTCTGCAGAAGCCCAGGGGAAGGAGACGCTTCCTCTGCTCAGGGCATGGACGGTTAGGGAAGGCTTCCTGGGGGAGGTGTGTTTGCAGACAGTCAAAGGGGTGATAGCGAGGGCGTGGCAAGCAGCGGGAACAGAGGGAACAGCATGGGCCAAGAAAGGCCAAGGGCCAAAGAGCATGTCTCACTTGCAAGCTCCTGATCGCTCAGTGAGCCTAGACAGTAGGGTAGGGGACAAGACCCATGGCAGGCGGTGTTGTCTGGGGCCTGTCTGACCGTTCCTCAAGATTGGGATGAGATGGGTGGGACCCATCCCAAGGAAGGAGGAGGCACTGCGGTGGGGGGCAGGTCTGGACCTCAGGGTCTAGAATGAGCAGAGAATGTGCCATGGGCATTTCTCACGTGTGGCACCCAGGACAGGGATGGGCATGGCTGCCCAAAGGGGCAGTTCAGGCAGAAATGGGGTCTTGGCAGGTGTGATATTGCGATTTATGATATGAGATATCTATTTGGTCTTTGTCCTCTTTGCTGGCACAAAGCTCCTGAAACCCCTGGAATTTCCTGTGATGAGAACAGAAAGGTGTTTTGTTATGTTAATGGAGTGACTCTTGGAAAGTCCCTGAGGAGGGGGGCTGGCAGCCATGGGAGCCCACCCAGGGCTTGAGGGCTTTCAGACCCACCTCCAGAGAGGGGCTGGAGCTTGAATCCATTGCAAATGGCCAATGATTTAATCAATGAGGCCTGCGTAAGGAAGCTCGCAGGAAACCCAAAAGGACTGGGTTTGGAGAGCTTCTGGGCTGGTGGAGATTTGGGGAGAGTGACGTAGAGGGAGGGCACAGAAGCCCACGGTGCTTCCTCACGCCTACACACCTCTTCCATCTGGCCGTCCCGATTCTTTCCTTTTACAATAAACCAGTGTCCTAGTAAGTAAAATGTTTCTCTGAGTTCTGTGATTAATGTAAAATTAGATCATTAGGTGGGGCCCTAATCTCATCTGACAGGTGTCCTTGCCTGTAAGAAGAGATCAGGACACAGACACGAAGGAGGAGAGAGGCCTCAAGAGAAAGCAGCCCTGTGCACTTGTGGATCTTGGACTTCCGGTATCCAGGACCTGGGTGGGGGGAATTGGTCTTGGACTTCCGGTCTCCAGGACCTGGGGGAGGGGCTGGATCTTGGACTTCCGGTCTCCAGGACGTGGGGGAGGGGCTGGATCTTGGACTTCCGGTCTCCAGGACCTGGAGGAGGGGATGGATCTTGGACTTCCGGTATCCAGGACCTGGGGGAGGGTCTGGATCTTGGACTTCCGGTCTCCAGGACCTGGGGGAGGGGATGGATCTTGGACTTCCGGTCTCCAGGACGTGGCGGGGGGATGAATCTTGGACTTCCGGGCTCCAGGACCTCGGGGAGGGTCTGGATCTTGGACTTCCGGTCTCCAGGACCTGGGGGAGGGGATGGATC
>NC_064808.1:3037906-3053767 GCF_023721935.1 Panthera uncia | reverse complement strand
CCAGGACCTGGGGGAGGGGATGGATCTTGGACTTCCGGTCTCCAGGATGTGGCGGGGGGGATGAATCTTGGACTTCTGGGCTCCAGGACCTCGGGGAGGGTCTGGATCTTGGACTTCTGGTCTCCAGGACCTGGGGGAGGGGATGGATCTTGGACTTCCGGGCTCCAGGACCTCGAGGAGGGTCTGGATCTTGGACTTCTGGTCTCCAGGACCTGGGGGAGGGGATGGATCTTGGACTTCCGGGCTCCAGGATGTGGCGGGGGGATGAATCCTGTTGTTTAAGCTCCCCCATCTTTGAGACTTTCTACAGCAGCTCGAACTGACTCTACAGATGCCTGGTTGCAAAGCAGTGGGTCTGTGAGAAGGACCCCAGGGTGCTGGGGACACAGGGAAAGCAGGCCGGACACTTGGAGACAAGGGCCGCTGATGAGTGCCAGAACACTGAGCGCACACGAGCTCCGAGGTGGACTGGGCGTGGCCCCGGGCCAGGTTAGAGCAAGGTCAAAGCCACGCTGAAGATTCCTACAAGGACTGACAGTGGCTGTGGGTTTGCATGGCTCTCTGCAAATCGGAGCAACGCCTGCTGTGTACGTTCCCAGCGCCTTCTTGGTGCCAGTGCCGAGGACCCCAAAGCAGAAATAACAGCGACAGCATTTTCAGCTCACTTGATGTAGGCCTTGCACCCACTGCGAGATGCATCGCCTCTGACCTTCACTGCAGCCTCCAGCTGATGTCCTCACTCCAGAGGCCTGGGAAGCCCAGGGCCACACTGCTGTTGGGCCACCCAGTTGGTATTTGAACCCAGGTCTATGGGACCTTGGAGCAGAGGCCCCTGGCCACTCAATTCTTGGCCTTGATGCATCTACCAAAGGGTGGTTCTTGGCCACTTTTGAAAGAGTCTGGTGTTGATGTGGGGCCCTTGGCAGCTCTAGACTGGGCCCCCATACATCTCCCCTCATCCCCCCCCCCCGGATCCCCACAGTTGGGGGTCTGCGTTCAGGGGTGCTACTGGGCTCTAGAGCACCAGAACCCTGATGCAGGGACAGAGTGTGGAGTTAGGGACATGGGGTCGCCAGGACTGCCCTTCTGCCAGGGAACAAGGCTCAGGCTGTGGCCTCTGCTTGTTTTTTAGCTCTGGGGACAATAGGGCTGTGTCTGGGGTGCATGAGAACAGCTCTGGCCCCCTGTGTGTGCTGATCAGAGACCTCAATCCCAGTGGCAGTCCAGGTGGCGTTGTTCCTGCATTCTGAAGCCATAGCTACCCCTTCCTCTTGGGGTCCCTGTTTCCCCAGAGCAGGCTTTCGATTGGCCCCCAGTCGAGAAAACTGAGAGATGGAGTCCTGTTCCGGGGGTCCCTGCAGACACTGGGGAGAAGAGGGATCTGGAGAAGAATAAGGCCACACACACTGTCGGCCAGAGAGATGGGCCACAGCAACCTCCCGGGGGCCCCTGCAGGTGCCCTGCACAGGCTTGAGCTCTGTATGGGTGGGCACCACTCTATATGAGCTCCGGGAGGACCACTCAGGGAGACGGGAAGGGGATAGGTCCAGTGAATGCCTGGGCTTCAGAATCACAGGTAGACAGGAGGGTGGCCACTCAGACTGCCACCTGTGTGATCTACTGGAGGCTAGGTGCCAGCTCCTGAGCCTCACCTATGCTGTTCCTTCCACCTTCCCTACCTGGCTCTCATCTTCCTCTCCATGGTGGGAAGAGAGCTGAGACCTGTGTGCCAGCCCCCTGCCCACACTGCCATGTCTTGTCTTCAAAGGACAACTGGACTCGGTGTCAGCCAGAGAGCACTGCCCCACTGCCCACAGGGAATGACAGAGCCTTAGCCAACCTGGGGTTGATTTTTCTGAGATTTTCTGAGAGGGTATTTATTGAGAGAGGAAGTTGCAAGAGGTGAGAAATTCATCCAGAAACTTGAGGAATTGGATACTTAGAGAGCAAACCCTTTATCACAAGGGGCTGTGTCTCCTTGAACCTATACACCTGCAGATTCCTGGCACTCACTGTTTATCTGCCAGAGATTAAAAATCTGAAAAAGTTAGTTGTTAGCTGAAAATCCCAGAAGAACTGGCTGGTGGTGATTTACATGAGAACATAAGCTCTCTCTGATATCCTGGGGCCCAGCCCAGGAGGTTACCAGTTTTCAGAATAGCCCTGACTCCCAGACCCAGTCGGGCTTCCTGCCCAGGCCTAGGTGGGGTCACCTGGGCCAGGGGTGGGAATGCAAAGTCTGAGGCTCCTCCTCAGACTTGCTGAATCAGAAACTCTGGGGGGCGGGGAATAGGGAGGCAGTCCATGTTCATGGATTGGGAAACCCAGTATTGTTTCACATGTAGATTCAACATGAGCCCAAAGTCTCATTAAGCTGTTTTGTAGGTGTTGAGGAACAGATTCTAAAATCTATGTGGAAAGACCTGGGTGACAGAGTAATCAATGCAATTCTGAAAAAGATGAGACTTCGGGGGCAGGGTCAGCAACCTGTGTTTTAATAAGTCCTCAGGTAATGGGTACCTGGGTGGCTCAGTTGGTTAAGCATCTGACTTTGGCTTAGGTCATCATCTCAAGGTTCATGGGTTCAAGCTCCCCCATCTGGCTCTCTGCTGACAGCTCAGAGCCTGGAACCTGTTTCAGATTCTGTGTCTCCCTCTGTCTCTACCCCTCCTCCACTCACACTCTGTCTCTCTTTCTCTTTCTTTCTCAAAAAAAAAAAAGTCCTCTGGTGAGTCTGGGGCACTGTCTGGGAACCACTGGGAAAGCACAGAAGTTGTGGAGGGGGGTGGTGAAGGGGACCACATCTGGAGGCTGAAGTGTTTAAGGGCTTCCTCCCTTAACACTCCTCCCTTAAACACTCACCTGCTGAGTGGGCATCTGCGTTCTCCCACAAACACACCCCAAGGTTGCTTCTGGGGCAGGGGAGGACGTGATTCTGACTGGGCCAAGTTGGAGTTGTGTCTAGCATTGAGGATCTGCTGAAGAAAAGGCAAGGTGTGCCCATATATTAATGAAGTCTGTCTCTATCGTATGTGTTTTAAACTCTAACATAATCCTGGTGTCTTTCACAATCCCCCACTGGCCACTGTTCTGGTTCCTCTTGATTCCTTCTAAAGGACCATGGTCACTTTCCTTCCCCTGGACTCCTCACCTCTGGGCTGGCTGCCTCCACCAATGTTTTCCCATACGGGCCACCAGCATGGCCTTCCTAAAGCACAACGATTTTATGTGTTCTGAGTACTCAGTTTTAATTTTTTTCCCTTAATAGCTTCTGGGTTTTCTGTCTGGCCTAGGAATACTTTCTGCACTGTGAGGTCATAAGGATATTTATCTTTTTTTTTTAATTTTTTTTTAACGTTTATTTATTTTTGAGACAGAGAGAGACAGAACGTGAACGGGGGAGGGTCAGAGAGAGGGAGACACAGAATCTGAAACAGGCTCCAGGCTCTGAGCTATCAGCACAGAGCCCGACGCGGGGCTTGAACTCACGGACCGTGAGATCGTGACCTGAGCCGAAGTTGGCGGCTTAACCGACTGAGCCACCCAGGTGCCCCAAGGATATTTATCTTTATTACTTTCCATATGCTTGTAGTTCAAAAAGCAACAACAAAACTCCTTTGCCTTTAACTTGTTTGGAAATTATTCTTGTGTACAGTGTGAGGTAGGGATTTAACTTTGTTTCTAACTGGATGGTCAGCTGTCCCAGCTCTTTTCAGCCCTTTGTCATGTTTTAAGTTCCAGTGTATATTGGGAAGAGCCTTTGAACTCTTTCTCTCCCACGGATCATTTTGTCCTCATGCCAGGAGTATACCATTTATTTGCCGTAGCTTTGGAATCAGCTTTAATATCTGGTCAGTCACCTTCCTTCATGATCGTCCTTTGCAGAGCCATCTTGACAATTTTTGTGGGTTGATTTTTCCCCCCTGAGCATCAGATTCACATGGTCCAATTTTCCCCCTAAAAAAGGAGAGAAGATTTGGTCTCATTTTTAAAGAAATGCCACAAACCCAAACTCAGAGTCTTGCTGGGATTCTGAAGGGAATAGAATAAGTATATATAATCCTTGAAGATTTGGCCAATTGTGATGGTCGACCCTTCTCAGAGAACATCTCTCTTCGTTTATTTAGGACTTGATTTAAGTACTTTAATGGCATTTCATCATTTTGTCAAGGAAATCTTGTATGCTTCTGATTAGATGTGTTTCTAACCATTTCATGGCTAGCTCGGCGAGATTAGGGCCTTAGGACGTGGCAGGCCTGGGAGAGGCAGAGCAAAATCTGCCACATGGTGATGAGGCACGTTTCTAGCAGGTGCTTGCTCTGTGGGGTCGCTCTGGGCTTAAGTGGCCACACCAGCTTGTAAGCCCAGCTCGTGGGGATTTCCGGGGCCAGGTTTGGCTTTGATGTTGGATCCCTTTAAGCTCAGCTCGCTGTCATACTGAACTTGGGTTATCAGGATTCATCTGGAATTTTACCATGAAATGGTGGCATGAAAGGGTGGGCTCCTCCTCTGTGCCCTCAATATGTCCCCGTGCTCCCTTCTTGCTATTGGTGACATAGTTAACACTCCTGCGACCCTTTACGACTCAAAGAGCTGGACAGCAGCTTTGCCTGGACGGTGTGACGGGTTTGGCGGGATCTGAGGCTGAAGCCAGCGTTCTAGCATGGCTCGCACACACAGGACTCACATTCGTCCCTCGCACCAGCACGGTGCCCGTGACCCAGCCCCAGAGTCAAATGAGAGAGCCATCCCAAGCCAGGGGAGTGGCTCTGAAAGTTTTCTGCTTCCTGAGCCGGTGGCCCTCGCCCCACATTGGTGCCTGCTTGTCACACCGAGCCCGGTTCAGAGGCAGAGGAACCACTATCCCTCGAGATGGTGAGATGGTGGGCTGGTGGCCGTTCTTTATGTCCCTGCAGGGGCCCCGCCTCTGGAATAGCTCTCCTGCTGGGGTGGGTGTCACCGGTGGTCTTCTCCCTCTCACCTCTGTCCTTCAGGCCTTCTTGCTGGGCCATCTCTTGCCCCACTTGGGGGGTCGGGCAGATCCTTAACAGAATGTGGAGTGAAAGAAGCTGGTCACCAGTGGCCACTTACAGAGTGTGGTTCCATTTCTGTGAAGCGTCCAGAACAGGAGAACCCACGCAGACGGGAAGTAGACTAGCGGTTCCCTGGGGCTGGGGGTAAATGGGGAGTGACTACTAATGGGAACAGGGTCTAAAACGTTCTGGAAAAGACCGTGGCCATGGGTACGCAGCTCTGCGAACACATTAAAAACACTGAAAGTTGGTGAAGTCTACCGCACGTGAGTTATGTCTCAATAAAGCTGTTACCAGGAAGAATATGGCCCTGACCTGCCTTTGCGGAACACAGGGATGGGAGCCAGGGCGCTCCTGAGCAGGCCCCCTTCCACTGGCCTCTCCCCGGCTCCCACGTTCGCCCCTCCTGCCTGGCCACGGTCCCCTCATCTCCTTGCTTCCTGCCGCTCCGGTCCCCCCGAGCTGGGGCACGAGGTCGGCCCTCGCCACCCCGTGTAGCTCCCCCCAGAGGCGCCCAGTTCGCAGCACAAACGGGACCTCGGCCGCAGTGGGGTCCCTTCCACCAGGCGCCTCCATGGTCCACTGGCACCCCTGGCCTTCATCCCCAGTGCTGTATGTGGTCAGGGCGCTGGAAGGATCCAGAAGGATCTGAAAAGAACTGAGGGCTGGCATCCCATGCCTGGCACAGAGGAGGTATATGGGAAGTCCTTATGGACAGGCCGAATCACCAGGGTCCCCGGTTTAGGCCTGGATGCTGGAGGAGGAATCAGGGAGAGGAAGAGGCGTGTAAGGGGGGTGATGGGAGTCTGGGGGCCTCTCGCGCTGCGGCCTCAGCCCCTCTCACCGCGCTGCGGCTCCTGGGCCCAGAGCTGAGGTTGGCCAAGGACGCTCGGCAGGCAGAAGCTTCCAGAGCAGGCAGGCACTAGCACCGTGGGAGGAACACGGAGGCAAGCCCACTCGCCACAGCTGTGACTCGCCAGGACCTGCTCAGCAACTGGTTTTGTCTGCATGTCTGGGCAGAATGGGACCGTCCTGGGTGTCACCAGGGTGGCAGATTTAGGGCGGCTCGTCAGCCTGGAGGGGACACACTCATCGCTGGGTCTTTCCATCCCTTTCTGCAGACCCTTGTTACCAGACACCTTGCCTCGCAGGCCCTGACTTACTGTCTGTTGTTGTTACATCTGGAAGCGTCCATCCGTCCTGCTCGCGTCGCTTGGTGCCTAGCGAGGGCCGAACTTTCCCACAGAGACGTTCCCCACCCAGCGGGCGCGCTGTGTGTGGGTGGTGGCCAGGGGGACCCGAGCGCCTGCTGCACAGCCCGGCACTGAGCACTTTGGGGGCCCCAAGGGTGACCCCACAAGGCCGGCCTCCCAGAGCTCCCAGCCAGGCCTCGGGGGTTGGGATGGGGGCCAGGCTGGTGGAAGATGACAGTGACTAAGCCGGGGGTCTCCATGCTGTGCATGGTCTCAGCTGAGGATCCCAGAGAGGGAGTGAGGGTCCCGCAGGGGATTAAATCAGGCCCCTCCCTTCTTTTCTTTTAACTTCATTTTTATTTGTGTTTCATTTCAATCCGAGTTAGTTAACGTAGAGCGTAATGATGATTTCGGGAGTAGAATTTAGGGATTCATCACTTACATATGACGCCCCGGGCCCCTCCCAACAAGTGCCCTCCTTAATGCCCGTCCCCCATTTAGCCCATCCCCCACCCACCTCCCTCTGGCAACCCTCCGTTTGTTCTCTGTGTTGAAGAGTCTCTTCTGGTTTGTCCCCCTCCCTGATTTTATCTTGTTTTTGCTTCCCTTCCCCTACGTTCATCTGTTTTGTATCTTAAATTCCGCATGTGAGTGAAGTCATAAGATATTTGTCTTTCTCTGACTGATCTCGCTTAGCGTAACACCCTCCCGTTCCATCCACGTAGTTGCAAATGGCAAGGTTTCGTTCTTTTTGATGGCCGAGTGATACTTCATCGTATATATATCCCACATCTTCTTTGTCCATTCATCCCTCGATGGACATTTGAGGCCCCCCTTTCTCACCCTCAATAAGGACTTATTGAGCACCTCCTGTGTGCCAGGCAGGCACCAGGCCACTTAAAGACACGGTGGTGTGGCCCTCGTGGTGGGGACGACGGTCTAGCAAACAATCCTACACATGCATCATTTCACCCCATGGAAAGGCCAGGGAGGTTCAGGGAGCGGAAGGAGGTGGCCCGTCCTGCTGGTCAGCTGGGGCCCGGGGCGGGAGTCGGCCCTCGGTGCTGTCCCGGGAGGCAGCGTGTTGCTGGGGGAAACGCAGGGTAGCAGTGGCCCGGGGAGACGAGACAGGGGCACGAGGCCAAGTCACAGGTGGGATCTTACAGGACTTTACCCTGGAGCCTTGCTGAGCTCCGGGTGCAGGGCCAGCTTCAGGGGCCGGCGGTCGTGCCCAGGACCTCACTCCGCCAGGCCCCTGCACTCGGTCTAATGCGTCATACTTGCGAGCTGGAAACTCTTCCCCAGTTTTGAACAAGGGGCTTGCGTTTCCGTTTTGCTCGGCATCTCTGTGGGTCCTGCTGCCGCCCAGGAGCCCGAGCCGGGCCAGGGGCTGACTCCGGAGCCCAGGCCCCTCCCCCATCCCATCCTGGCAGTGGGAGGAGGGCTGAGGCTTGCCCTCTCTGCTGGGCAGGGACGGGCCTTTCCAGGACCCGCTCCCCTCCCCTGGAAGATAATCTCCGGTTAGGAGCCCAGGCCCTCAGCGGCACACGGGCCTCTGATGTTTCACGTGGAGGGCGCTCCCCGGCGGGGCCTTGCGGGGGTGGACGGCGTGGGCCCGGCTGGGAAGGGGCGCGGACGCTCTCAGAGGCCGGGCCGCGTCCTGCAGAGCATGGCTCCCCCAGGGCCCTGGGCTCGGCCTGGTCACAGGGCTGCCTGCCGCAGGCCAGCGTGAGTGCCAGGCAGAGGCACGCCGTCCAGAACAGTCCTCCCGGAGTTTGGCCCAAAGGGCAGGAATTCAGGTCCCGGCACCCGGAGCAAGCGAGCATAATTCCTCACCTCAACTTGCTCATCTGCACAGCGGGGACAACCTCCCGTCTGCAGGGCGGTGGATGGGGGGGCTTGTAACGGCTCCGGGAGCCCCCGGCCATGCTGGGCACGTGCTTCCTCTCATCTCGGCTCCCCGACAGACACACTGCTTCCGGAGAGGACCACAGACACGGGCCCCTGTGTCTGGCCCAGAGGAGGCACCCAATGAGCGCTGGGTTAAAGAAGGAGGGAGTGGCTGATGTTCTGCTCCAGGAACGGCCCCCCCAGGCTCCGGGCTGCCCGTGTTGTGAGGCGAGGCCATGGCCGGGAGGGAGGGAGACAGAGCAGGAATGTCAAGGGGGTGAGAAGGAGCTGGGCGTCCCTCAGGAGAGAGCGGTAAGTAAGCAGCGTTTGAGGATTAGGAAATACCAAGCAGAGAGAAGCGTGAAGGGCCCTTCGCAAAGCAGATGGGAAACCAGATTAGACGCTGAATCGATAGGAGAGCCTCCCAGCGCATTGAAGACGCGGCTTCGGAAATGTGGAAGGAAGGTCCGGGCACCCAGCCGTCCTGCCAGCCCAGGCGCCCTGCAGCTGGGCCCGGTGGTACCCGTGCCCGCCTCTGTGGCAGCCAGACCTCCCAGATCCTGGGGCCCCTGCGGGGCCCCTGGCTGGGGGAATGGAGGGGAGGAGGGGAGGGTGGGCAGGGGTCGAGGGGCAGGAGGAGACCCTGCCTGCTGTATTCTTCCCAGGGGGACAAAGCCACCTGTACAGGCCTTTCCGTGTCTCCTGAAGCTTCCGCCACAGGCTGTGAGCTGCAGGCTCCACTTGGCCGGGTCTCCAGGCCCCAGGAGAGGCTGCCATTGGGCCCCGCATCCTTGGTAGTGGTGCCATGGGCTTTGGTGCCGCGTAATCTTCAGAAAAGGGAGGCAAGTCCAGGGAGGGTGGGCACCTTCCCTCCACTGGTCGCCGGGTGTGGGCAGGGCCGTGCCAGAACTTTGGGCTTGGTACCCCGAGCGCTTTATGCACCCACCTCCGACCCAGCTTCACACCGGGCTGGGCCTTCAGGGCTTTGGAAGCTACTTGGGCAGTTTCTCGAGGGTTCCAGGGAATGCTGGTCCCAGAAGATCCTCTAAGAAAAGGACTTCTGAGGTCAGCTTGGCTTGAGAAACTTTGCTCGCTGTCTCCTTTCGGAGGGGCCTGGAAGGGCTCCAGTCAAACCTCAGTGAAAACTCTGCTTCTTCCTGTGATTTCCAACCCCCATGGCCCTATTCATGTCCCACAGAACCAGAGTCTGCTTTGGGAAACGTCTGTGCCCGCCCTGTGCTAAGAGGGCATCTGCACGGCTGTGACCTGTCTTGGACCGGCTTTGGGCCTGTGAGCCCGCTCTGTCTGGAGGACCAGTTAGCTGCCGCCCTGCCCCAAGCTGCAGAGGCCCCCTTCTCCCCTTCCGGAGCCAGATATGCCCCAGACTCCTCCATACTGTGTGGGGCAGAGGAAAGGGCACCCCTTTCTGCCTGTGTGGCGGGAAGGAAAATTGCCAGCTGGCTAGAGCAGGGGGCTCTGTCCTGGCCGGGTGCTGGCGTCTCAGGCAGTTCCAATGAAACAGCATAGAGGTCTTTTTTCAGGCTGCTGGCCCTTGGAGAGACTGGGGCAGGGGGCCCAGGAAGGATGCAAAGGCAGGAGGGCAGGAGGGTACCACTGGGCCCGGCAATGCTGGCTGTGTGCACAGGACGCCAGGGAACAAGTCGCCGGGGCAGAGACGGGCTTCGCGGCTTCAAAGCTGGATGACCCAGGGCTGCCCAGAGTCTGGTGAGGAACCAGGGACCCACGGCAGGCTCGGCAGGCTCGGCACACGGGGACAGGGCCAGGGAAATGCTCAGGGAGGTCAGAGCCAGGCATGCCAGGGGGATTTGGGCAGGGGTCAGGGATCAAGGCTTGGGAAGCTCCACTTGGAAATGCCTTAGAGCCCAGCGGGCTGCCCTGGGGGCAGGACACGGGATTCCCCTGGGTGAGCTGGAGCAGAACCTGGGCCCTGGTGGGGTGTGGGGAGGACAGCAGCACAGCCAGCTATTTAGGAGAAAGCTGGCACTTTCCCAGTAGTGAGTACCCCATCTCTGAGGTATTTCAGCAGGAGCTGGGCCCTACCAAGCAGAGATGGCACAGGATAGAGGTTAAGAGCATGAACTGTGGTATTCATCCATCCATCCACCATCCATCCATCCATCCATCCATCCATTTATCCATCCATCTATCCATCTATCCATCCATCCATCCATCCATCATCCATCCATCCATCCATCCATCCGTCCAACCATTCATCCAACCATCATCCATCCATCCATCCATCATCCATCCATCCATCCACTCCCACATCCATCCATCCATCCATCCATCATCCATCCATCCATCCATCCATCATCCATCCATCTATCCATCCATCTGTCCAACCATTCATCCAACCATCATCCATCCATACATCCACCCAACCATCCATCCATCCATCCATCCACCCATCATCCATCCATCTATCCACCCAACCATCCATCCATCCAGCCAGCCATCCATCCAGCCAGCCTGCCAGCCATTCATCCAACCATCCATCCATCCATCCATCCATCCATCCAACCAACCATCCATCTATCCATCCATCCATCCATCCATCCATCCAACCATCCATCCATCCGTCCATCACCCACCAGGGCCAAGACACAGTTCTGGGTTTGAATCCCACCTTTTCATCACTCTGCAACCTTGGGTTGCTCACTTAACTCCTCTGAGCCCTGCTTTCCTCATCTGAAAAGGTCTGTGTTTCTATCCCTTTCTTCACTGGGAAGAGTGAGTCTGAAAACTGGGATCTTGAACAGCCCTCAGGGAATTTCAGGTCCCCAGTCTGGCCAAAGTGGGTGCTGTTGCTTTGGGGCAGCCCCACCCGTGGGCCATGCAGGAGGTGGAGTGCAGGTGTGGGCATGAGGAGGGACCTCAGTGCACTTGCCTTCAGCCTCTAGCTGTACCACCTCAGCCTTTGTGGGACCCCAGAATCTCCCAGAAGAGCATCCCAAAGAGGCCTGGCTCTCCCTTCCTCAGTGGGCCAGCTGCCCCTCCCAGCACTCTCCCCAGTGGCAAGCCAGAAAAACAGCTGTGTGTGCTCTGTAACCGGACGATCGTGAGGGTCTCTGGCGGGCTCGGTTTGCTGAGTGGTGCAATGGGGACACACAGAGCTTCTGCGTGCAGACATGGGGACCCCAGGCCTGGGACAGGCAGGGATCCTGCCGCTTGGGGCCCCTCCTCAGGGGCTGGCACAGCGTGGGAACGGTCTGGCTCAGGCTTCATGTGCTCCAGCAGATTGACAAGGTCCAGGGCCTATGCTCTGCCTCCCAGGGGACAAGATTGATGGCTGATCAGTGGGGGGCAGGCAGCCAAGGCGGGGTGTGCTGGGAACAGTGAGCCCTTGACTCCCTTCTGGTCCCTCCCTCTCCCCCCAGGCCTGGCCCCAGCCCCTCTGTGGGGATATCAGAGGGGAAGAGCCCAGCACCCCACGGTGGCCCTGAGATGGTGGGTGCACCATGGCAGGAAGTCAGCCCTAGGCATCTGCCACACCGAGGCCATGAAGTGTGTGGAAGGTGATACTAGCCCTCATTCCCTGAGTCTGCCCCTGGGTCTCCCACTCCTCCTGGCTGCCCCTTTTCTCTGCCTCTGGAGCATGTGTGGCTCCCATAGCCCTTCTAACTCCTGCCGCAGGCCTGCTTCCTGTCAGCCCAGGACCTCTTGGACCCCTGCCCCAGAAAAATCCATGAGTTCCTAACCTACACTGGCTCCCAACATGGCTGAGGGTAGAGATGGGAACATGGCACCTGGGGAAGGACAGAGATTGGCTAGACTGAATGTGGAGCCTGGGGAAGCCAAGTGTCTTGTCTTCGTCCAGCTGCCTTTTCCTTGCAAACTGTGACGACTCATTTTCATGGCCAGGGCTTCAGCCTCCTGACACTGGAAGGCCCCTTGCAGATGGTCCCAGCCAGTGGGGTCCGGAGAGCCCCGGGCCCCGAGGAAGAGCACTGGGGGCTGCGGCCAGGGTCAGAGTGAGGGCCTCTGGGGTTCCATCGGCTGCAGCAGAACAACTCCACAGGTGTCAGCCTTGTCCTCACTCCTGTTGGATCACCCACTGTGGCAGAGTCCCAGCCTTCCAGGGACATGCATCAGGGCTGGAGACACCTCCAGGCCTCCTCTCTCCCATCCAGGGCTCTTCCTCTGGCTTCTTCAGGGGGATGGGGAAGGGGCTTCTGGTTCACGTGTGACTTCCCAACCTCAGTGGGAGGAGAGGGAGCTGAGGAGGGGAGGCTGTGCCTGGAGCCCCGACTTAGGATCCTGGACTTGGCACCATTGGAGAAAACAGTAACCCCCCAGACCTTGGCCAGGGCCCTGTGTAGACTCCTGCTACACATTCCACCTGCCAGAGGGTTGTTGGCACAGTGAGGGGGATGCTGGTTCCATAAGGTGGCTTGACATAAGGTCCAGGCAGCACCTGGACCACAGAGCTGGACCTTGCTTGGGATGGACAGTGGGTATTTGAGAAAGAGTCTCCTTGTGCAAACAGAGTTAGATCAAAAGGATGCACCCATCCACTCACCATCTAACTTCTCACCCATCCTCCAGCCAGACTTCTACTTTTCATCCCAGTCTTCCTCGTAGCCATCCACCTGCCAATTGGTTCATTAATTCATTCCTTACTTATCTATCTTTTCAGTCATCTGTTGGCCCATCCATTCAAAGGTCTGTCCATCCATCCATCCATCCATCCATCATCCATCCACCCATCCTTCCATCCATCCTTCCATCATCCATTCATCCATCATCTATCCATCCATCATCCATCCATCTATCCATCCATCCATCCATCCATCCATAATCCATCCATCCATCATCTATCCATCCATCATCCATCCATCCATCCATCCATCCCTCCATCCATCATCCATCCACCCATCCTTCCATCCATCATGCATCCACCCATCCTTCCATCCATCCTTCCATCCATCCATCCATCCATCCATCCATTATCCATCTATCCATCCACCCATCCATCCAGTCACGCATAACCCTTTTAATCATCCATCCATTCATCTACCTTTCTACCTACTATTCCATGAATCAGTCTACCTGCTGATAGGTCATCCATCCATCTAACCACCTATCCACCCTTCCATCTTCCCACCCCACTCATAAAGGTGGCACTCCTTTATCCAGTTGTCCATCTGTGGTCTGATAATTATCCCACTGTCCATCCACCCATCCACACACCAATCCAGCCAAGTATTCATGGACAGATAATGCCACATGAAGCTGCCGTAATGGCAGAGTGCAGAGTGATGTCATAGTCTCTGAGCTCTTTGTCACCCTGTGCAGATGGCACCTGTCCTTCCAGTGCAGCTGACTGGTGCCAACACCAGGGAGGTCTTTGGGGCCATTGGGGACCACTGGAAGCTTGTCATCCTCGTGTGGTCTTGGCCTGGCCTCCTGCCACTTGTGAGGGCAGCCCTGCTTCCCCGGCCAAGCCTGCAACCCGAAGACCCACGGCCCCGCACTCCTAGGATGCAGCTTCCCACTGCCCCCTCTGCCGGTATGCCCTGGCAGGTACCCAGATGCTGGGCATAGAGGCGTGCATGGAGTATAACAGAAATCAGAGCTGAAGTCCTCTGAGCTCATCTCTGCCCTAATCACCAGGCGGACCTGTCCCTCTCCCATCATAGGTAAATATAGGACTCTATTTACCTGGTAACACAGCTGGCCAGTGGTGGCCGGGTAGGTGGCTTATGTAATGGCAGCATGGCTCTCAGCAGCCCTTGTGTGCCCCTTCATGATGTGGCTTGTACACTGGGGCCCATCCCTGGGGGTCATCTGTTTGGTCCTGGGAGCCCCGGATGGCCCGGGTACAAGGCCTCACCTGCTAATTGGGCTCCTGGCTGTTTTTGCTGCCCCTCTGGAGGGACGCACATCTTCAGGCTCATGAGTGCCCAGCAGGCCTCTCACAGAGTCCCCCATCGTCTCATTACAGATGGGACACTTGGGGTCCAGAGATGAGAGATGCTCATTCCAGGTCACTTGGAAGATTCTGGAGGGCTGAGGCCACTGCTCTGGGCTGCCTGTCCTCAGCCTGGCCCAGGTGAGCCCTTCCCTGGCCCCCTCACCCCTGGGAGCTCTGAGTCTGGCAGCCACTCTGTGTGGTGGGGTGACCAGGCTACAGTGGACCCCATCCTCCTAACCGCCTCCCGTCCATCACACACGTCCTCTCAACACCAGAAGCGCACCGACCCTTTCCACCTCTGCTGGAGGAACTCGGGGTGTCCTGCCCTCACCTGCTTGGGTTGCCTCCTCTGAGAAGCCCTCCCTGAACCCCAAGGCTGAGGCTCCTGAGGCTCTGTAGACCTGTTTCATCATCTGCCACAGGGGAGAGTGACCCAGACCTGGCTGTCACCTTGTAGACTAAAGGAGAAAACCACTGTAAATTTCCTCCTGTGTCCCCCACACACAGAAGGGGCCCAACAGGCGGAGTCTGCATTTTTGTTGGCCCAGGACTGAGGGGAAGGATGAGCCGCTGGGGGGCCGAGTGGGTAGATGGACAGATGGACAAATGGAAGAATAAATGGACGTGTGATTTAACGGACAAGCAGGAGGGCAGGAGGGGGGGCAGGGAGGGATGGAGAGAGAAAGAAGAGGGGGTGGCCGGACAGCTCGATCAGCCCCACTGCCTCTGGAGCCAGACTAGGGCTCTATCCCAGCTCTGCCACAATAGCTGTGTGACTTTGGTTAAGGGCAACACCTCTCTGTGTCTCATTTCTGTTTTTTCATGTATAAAAGAGAATATAACTGTACCTACCTGGCAGTGCTGTTGTGCAGATAAAAAAGAAAAAAAAAAACCCATCATGCAAGGGTCTTAGTGTAAGAACAGCCTCAAGCTCTTGAATTTCTCCCCTCCCAGACCAACCTGGTTCCTGTTCCCAGCAAGCCTGGGTATCTGCACAGCTATCCCTGCGCTGGGCGTGCCGCTGCCCTCCTCCCCCGCCAGCACCCCCCCCCCCCCCCCTGGCCTGTTAAAATCCCCTGGATCAGCGCCTCTCCCAGGTATGTCCGCTTATGTAATCATCACTGGAGCGGCTACACACCGACTCAGCTCTTCCTTCGCTCTCGCTCTCGTGTTTACTCTTTGGCTCAGGGGACAGTTCCATTCAGAAGAAATTGCTATTGTTTCTCAGCCTTCCCTTGGGAAAGCTGAGTTAGGGAGGAGCTCGATGAGCCAGGAGGGGTGGGGGGGGGGGAAGGGCGGGGTGGTGGCAGGACAGGAGGAGAGAGGGAAGCAGGCCCTGGCACAGCCCAGGGTTTTCTTGACACACACGCAGCTTACGATGCACTTTATTTCCTTAAAAAGAGAAGCCTCAGAGAAGTTTTCGCATGGGCTCATTTTTTGATACACCTAAAAAATGGTTAGAAAAAAGGTGGACTGTTATCCAGTTCCCTGGTCGTGACCTTTTACCGTGTCTTGCCGTCCTTTTTGTTCATTCATACATGGATGCGTGTATGCATCTCTCCATCACACAGCCACCTATCCACCCACTCACCTGTCCACCAATTCGTCCATCTGTCCCCACGTCTAGCTAGCTAGCTATCCATCCATCCATCATTCATCTATCCACTCGCCCATCAACTCATCCATCCATCCATCATCCACTCATCTATCCACCAACCCACTCATCCATCCATCCATCCATCCATCATTCATCATCCATCCAACATCCTTCCATCCACCCACTTATCCATCCATGCATCCATCCATCCAT
>NC_064808.1:2971721-3037896 GCF_023721935.1 Panthera uncia | reverse complement strand
CATCCATCCATCCATCATTCATCATCCATCCAACATCCTTCCATCCATGCACTCATCCATCCATGCATGCATCCATCCATCCATCCATCCTTTTCTTCCTCTAGCATGTATTGAATTAGCAGTAGAAGAAATTCTGCACTACAAGTTCTGGAACCTGGTTTCCATTCTTAGCACAGCCACCATGTTGAAGCAGATTTCTCCATGCAAGCAAGGTTTGAGACAGTCATCTACTCCTGTCTGAGCCTCAGGTCTGCCATTTTCTCTTGAGTCCTTAGTCAAATGCTTCCCTTCTTTGAGTCCCAGTTTCCTCATCTGTGAAACAGGGCGATGGTTGTACTTGCCTTATTATCTTGAGGGCACAACACAAGAATATACACGGGAGTTCCTGGAATCACATTATGTTTCCAGCGGGAGCTATTCTAGAAGTGTGCCTTGGGTGGAGGATGCCGAGATGGGGCAAGAGCCTTCCCTTTGGGGCTTCCTGGGCAGTGAGGCAGAAAAAGAGCGGCGGGCCTCAGGGCGGTCTATGCTCGGATGAAGAGTGAAAGGGAATGAGGCCAGAGAGGCCTTGTAGGGTAGGGTCTTGATGGCCATGGTGGGGAGAAGCGATGTAAGGTTTTGAGCAGGGTAGAGTGTAGTTGGATTGATGTTTGGGAAGGACCCTTCTGGCCGCTGTGTAGAGAAGGGTTAGGAAGGTTGGAAATGGGGTCCCAAAGAGAGGGAGACCATGTTAAAAGGATTGTAGTTGCCTCTAGGAAAGACCATGAGACTAAATGACGAGGGGGTGCAACACTAAACCTTACAGTTATTTTTTTTTCTCTCCTAAATGTCAAAACTATTCAGGTGCCAGAATCCATGGTTTAGGCCTCAGGTCGCCTGGATCTCTCCAGATCCCCGGTCATTTGGTAATGCAGTATTCAGGCCTTACTCTCCAATCCTTTGTCCCTGGCAGACATTGCAAATCAATTGGAGCTCTCCTTCCCCTAAAGCCTAAAACCATGCCGTCCAATATGGTAGCCACCAGCCACCATTCAAATATGGCTTTTTAGATCTAAGTCAACTAAAACGAAATACAATTAGCAACTCTGTGGCTCGACTGTAACGGCCACATTTCAAGTGCTTGATATATACCTAGATGCGGCTCGCGGCTCTGTGCCGGACAAGCAGATTGAGAACATTTCCACCACCACCAAAGTCCTCTTGGACTGTGCTGGCCTCAGTCAGGCTACCACAGCCAGTCCACCGGAGCTGGGAGGGCATTCTGCCCTCCTGGGGCCAAATGGGTGAGTTCTGCCAGGCCCCCGACTTGCCGTGGTCACATCTCCCTCCAGGCTGGGTCTGCCCTGTTTCCGTTCTATCCGAATTTTTACATATGGTAAAGTCATACTTAGAGCAACGTCTTTCTAGGTGGACCCTTCCTAAGGTTACTTTCTTTCTGTCTCTTAAGGGAAATAAAACAAAACCAAGGAAAATCCTTGCCTCACCGTGCGGCCACAGACATAATTGGCAAGTGTCGTTTCTGCCCTAAGCTCACCTTATGCCTCCAGCCTCCAGAGACTCGATGTTTCTGTTTTCGAGTCTATTTTTAGTGCTTCTGGGTGAATGTCACTGCCGCCGGAGGCTGACATTTCATCCTCTGGGAACCTTGACCCGCTGCTTTTCCGGTTGTGAGCTGAACCTGCTTTTTCATGCCCCAGAAGGAAAGAACAATGATCATTAATAATTGGCATCTTCTGGAAAATCGGAAATGGGGCCTCCGTGATCCGAGGCTGCCCTTAACCCCAGCTGTGCTGCCTGCGGGGCCACGGTGTGACGGACGTAGCCAGGGTTCCACGGCTGCTGGGGTCACACCCTGGGGTCACCAGCCATGCCAAAGCAGGGCAGGTGGGCGGTGGGCTGGCCACGTGACCAGGGGGCAGAGGAGGCCGAGACAGCGGTTAGAAGCTGGTGTAGAGACCTGTGGTCTACCTGCAGAGACCGGCACAGGGGGACACCCTCCCAAGGCAGGGTTAGGTAGAAGTGAGAGGAAGAGGGGGAGCCTTGCTCTCGGTATGGGGCGAGGGGGGGTGTCTCAGCTGGGCGGGGGAGCTGGATTGAGCCTCTGACTCTGGGCTGGGTCCTATTCTGGGTCCTGGGGGGCGCAGAGGGGAGGGAAGACCAGGAAGGAGTTGGGGGGTGGTTAGTGGGACAGGGAAGGGGCGCTGGCTGGCAGGTGGTTCAGGCAGCGGGCATAGAAGGGGTGAAGCCTCGCTCCTGCTGGCAGGCGTGGATGGTGTTTCCTACAGGTTCCCCCAGGGCCCTTACCTCCCCCAGGTGCCAAGAGGGCCCTTTCAGTCCCTTTGGGAGAGGGGAACCAGGGCTGGCCCGGCCTTCAGGGAAGAGAGATGGCACTTGCCGAAATCGCCTTTGACAAGGAAAGCAAAGGTCACGGGAACAATTCCTCCCTTTCACGCTGGGTGATCTGGCAGGAGCGTGCTGGAGCGGACGGAGGGTGGCCGCCCCTCCCAGGCGCCCAAGACAAACAGGGCGGCAGGAAGTTCCCACGCTCCCAGGGCCCATGCAGTCACCTGCTCGGCTGGGGCTGCGAGGGGGCGGGGCCTCAGCCACCCACAGGTGAGAGGCGGCCCCACTGCCTGGGGGAGGGGCCAGCAGGCGCACCCCTGCCGAGCATCTACCTACCAGGCGCCCCGAGTTTTGCAAACATCCTGGCTGAATCCTCACGAGGCTCCTGCTAAGTGAACGTGACGATCTTCATCTCACAGCGTGGGAACCTGAGACCCACAGAGGTTAAGCGCGTCGCCTCGGGTCGCACGGACCATAAAGGGGAGAGCTGGGGTTTGGTCGCGGGCTCCTCTGTGTCCAAAGCCTCTCGGCTCTCCTCGGTCAGGTCACGCGCTCGCTCCGCAAACTTTGCTGGAGCCCCACTGTGTGCCAGGCGTGCTCCCGGGGCTCGGATGGGAACGGGTCAGTGGCCCTGTGGGGTGCCGCGTGCCCCCCATCACAGCCAGCGTTCTCATTAGCAGCGACCTAGGGTTCCATCTGCCACATGGGTGAGTGGGTCCCAGACCGACCCCTGGGGAACGTGCCAGAAGGCGATAGGTCAGCACGCCCAGCCGTGGGGTGAAGGCCCTGGAAGGATGCACCCTGGGTTCCCCGATTTCTGTTTTGGCCCCACTTGTGGAGGCCTCTGGTCCAGAGCGGCCTGGCTTTCTCTCAAAATCAGGGTAGCTGAGCCCAAGCACCTGTGCCAGCCACGAACACCCACTTCTCAAGGAGTGGACGGAAAGACCAGATCCCTAGGCCAGGGTCGTGTGTGGCTCGCTTCTTTCCGAGACACTCAGAGAAATGTGCCTGGGCGGCAGCCCCTGGATGACAGGACTGTCTCTCCTCTTGAGCGACACCGATTGAGTGCCTGCTGTTTGCGGGCTTGGGGCTCTCAGGGGTGCAGACAAGAACCTCCCCGCCCTCGGCTCCGGGCCTGGTGCCTGACGCACAGCAGGTGTGGGGGAGAAGCCACTGCTGGAGAATCAAGTTGTCACCCCCGCTCCCAGGGACAGAGGCTCCTGGGGCTCCCCGGGGCTTAGAGGACCATCAGGTCTCAGGGGACCCCCTGGAAGAACCACACGGCTCTCTCACGGGCACCTGGACTCGGCCGGTCCCCCCAAACGGGGCCGCACATCGGGGCACCATCGTGCTGGTTCTGGGGGCTCCTCAGAGCCTGGGGTGAGGCCGGGTCGAGGGGGCATGACGCAGGCTGGAGTTCAGGGCGGGCCGAAGTTGCCGGAGCCCAGATGATGCTCAGAGCCGAGAGGCCTGGACCTAGGGTGGAGCCCTGGGGTTGGTCCTGGCTGTGTGGCTGCGGGAGAAGCTGTCCCCATCTCTGGGCCCCCAGCCACGAAACCAGCGTGACCACTGTGACCCCGCTCGCCGGCCAGGTTCCAGGAGCCACTTGCACTGCAGTCTCAGAGCTCGTGTGCACTAATGACAGGTGCCTGAGGGCAGGTCCCTGACAGGTCCTTCCTCGGCCAGCCTCCCTCTGTCCCCTAGCTCTCAGCTGCATGAACAGGGAGTCAGGCCCACGATCAGCCCTGCCCACCCATTTATTCCTCTGCCCACCTACCTCTGGACCTGTCTGTCCACCTGTCCCCACTTCTAGCCAACATTTACTGTCCTCCTCTGGTACTTATCCGGCCGTCCCTTTGAGTTATCCACCGGCCGGCACACGGGCACCAGCCTCCACCGGGCCGTCTGTCGGTCCACCCGCTTAGCCCTCCCCCGTCCTTCTGTGTGCCCACTGATCCACCTGCAACCCCCCCCCGCCCCATCCCTCCAATCCCCAGCACTGACCTCAAGTCGTACGTTGGCTCGAGCAAGGCTGCTGTGAATTCCGGGTGACGTGGCAAAGGCTCCGTGGGTCGGGAGTAAACAATTTCAGTCGCCGCCCCGTGCCGCCCTCCTTGCCTGGGAGGTCAGAGGGCATGGGGGTCAGGAAGCACGGGCTTTGGGTCCCCTGTTCATTAGCTGTGGGACCTCGAGCAGGCTAACCCGCCCGTCCGAGGCTCCCGGAGCACGAGGAGGCCCAGCGGTACCTGCTCTGGGCCGCGGCCACGGCGGGGGGCGGGACGCCCACGGGAAGCAGGACATGTCGTGGCTGCGATCGGCCGGCGTTATCAGCACCCACGCCGCCCTGGTGCTGCCCGGCTGCCGGGGGCCGTGCTTCCGGCCAACGGCGGCCGCGACAGGACACAGGCTCACGACAGACGACCTGCTTCTACAGCTTTTCATTCATCCACGCCTCCCCACCGCCGAGGCCCGCGTCCCCTGCCCTATTTCCGGTTCCACGTTGCCGTGACTGTCCTGTTGGAATGGGGAACATTTGTCCGGAGCCCTTGTTGTCAGCGGGATGGCCCCGACACACGTGGCTGTATTCTCTGTCCCGCGTGGGAGAACCAACCAACCACCCCACTTCCTAGGGGGAAGCCGAGGCCCAGGGCGGGCGTGGGGGGCTTACGCAAGGTCACGCCCCCCCCGTGGACACATGTTAGATCTGGCTCTAACATCCGGCTCTTGCTGCCCCGACCAGGAATGCGGCCGTCCCCCAGGGCCACCCCATCCCTAGGTCCCCTCCGTGTGCGTGTCTGAGGAGGATGCCCCCGGGGCCCACCCACCCCTTGTGTTTCCGCGGCTGCCTCTCTGGGACAGCCTCCACCTCTGCCAGGGCCCGGCTGTCTCCGAAATGTCCTCGGATGCCAGACACCGCAGTGTGGCTGACCACCGGCCCGGTTGCAGCTCGGGAGAGCCCCACAGGCCGGGGCGGCCGCCGGTTCAAGATGGCCTCCAACGAGCCTCAGCTCTCGCTGTTCCCTCCCTCAGGGACCTCCTTCCCCCCTCAACATGCTCACTTTGTAACCGATAGGAGGCTGTGTGGAAATGAGGGAGGATGACCCCCGAGGCCGTGTTGCAGAAGGCCTGCGGTTTCTGTCCTCGTTTCTTCAACCGCTCGCTCTGGGGGAAGATGCCCACCATGCTGTGAGGACACCCCTGCGGCCCTGTGGACAGGTCCCCGCGCTGAGAAACAGGCCAGTGTGGCGTCCTGGAGGTGGAGGTGGACCCTCCAGCCCTCGTCAGGCCTCAGATGAGCCCAGCCCGACGGCCTCGTGAGAGTTGCCGATCCGGAACCATCCGGCCCGGCTGCCCCTGGGTCTCTGACCGGCAGGAACTGTGGGTCACGATAAGTACGTGTCGTTTTCGGCCGGTGAGTTTGGGGTAACATGTTACAAAGCAAGAGAGTGCCAGTATAGGAGGTGGGAATGGTGCTCTCCTGCTCACTCATTTTGAGCCTCAGTTTCCTCCTGGGCAAGACAGGATCATCATGGCTTCCCCTAGAGCACTGGACGGGAGGTGTTTGTAAAGCATCCCGCCCCGTGCCCGGCTTCCCCGCGGCTGGGGTCATCGGCCAAGGAGCGGGGGAGCACCCTACCAGCACGGGCACCTTCTCGGTCGGGGATGTGTGCCCTCACACACACACACACACACACACACACACACGTGAATCCCCCGGGCCCAGTGCCGACGGGGGCACTGAGGCTCTTAGTCACGGCTGTAGAACCAATGAACGAAGTGAATCGTTTCTTTTTCAAAAATTGATTAAGGAGGGGCGCCTGGGTGGCTCAGTCGGCTAAGCGTCCAACTTCGGCTCGGGTCATGATCTCGCGGTCCGTGAGTTCGAGCCCCGCGTCGGGCTCTGTGCTGACCGCTCAGAGCCTGGAGCCTGTTTCGGATTCTGTGTCTCCCTCTCTCTGACCCTCCCCCGTTCATGCTCTGTCTCTCTCTGTCTCAAAAATAAATAAACGTTAAAAAAAAAATTAAAAAAAAATTTATTAAGGAAAGGTTAACCATGAAAAAATCCACGTAACACAAAATGTAGCGTCTAAGTCATCTTCTTAAGTGTGTAGTTAGTAGTGTTAACTACGTTCACACCGCTGTGTCTCTGTCCCCACCATCCCTCGCCAGAACGTTCCATCTTCCCAAACTGAAACTCTGTCCCATGAACGCTAACGCCCGCGCCCCCTCCCCCGATGACCACCGTCCACCTCTCTGTCTCGAGCATCTGGAGACCCCAGGGCCCTCATGTGAGTGGGACCGTGCGTGTCGGCCCCGTATCACTCAGCATCGCGCCCTCTAGGTCCGTCCCTGCTGTAGCAGGGGTGAGCATCTTCCTCCTCTTTGAGGCTGAAGAAGATTCCGGAGTGGAGGGTCTCTTACGCTCCTTTGCCCTGACCACGAGGTCACTGAGGTCAAGCATAGTCTTTTTTTTTAATTTATTTATTCCCAGCCCCTGTGCCGGAACCTGGCTCTGAGCAAGCCCGACTCAAGATGTATTTGCGGAAGAGGTGGATAGAGTCCACACCTCTGGGTTCGTGGCTGGCTGTGCCACGCGCTGGCCGGGTGGCCTCAGGCAGGTGGCTTTCCCGCTTTGGGGCCCCATCTCCTCGTCTGCAGGATGGAGACAGTGACTCGCTTGCAGGGCAGCCGTAGGGTTCACGTGTGATGACCGGACTCAACTGGTGGGGTCCGCTCTTCCCAGTCTGACCTCCAGGGCCCTCGCGTCACCCTGGCCCCAAGGGGGGTGCCACTCAGCAGGGGGCCGGCTGTGGGGGCCCGTCTGTAGTTTCCACATGGTGGCACAGGATACTTTAATTAGCACCCGTCTTCTGAGATAAGGCAGCGGGTCCTACATTCCAGGCGTGGTAATTCCGCCGACAAGCCCCGGGGACCAGGCTGAGAGGTCTCGTGCCCGGGAATGCCAGCGGGCGACAGCCAGGCCGCGGTTCGACCCCGGTTTCACGCAAGGCGTAATTTCCGACGTGAGCCAGTACCTTCCCTGGCGGCTAGAGGCTCTGCAATTCTGACTGTCCTCGAGGCACCCCGCGTCAGGAAAGCCGGCGGCCGTTTCGCGTGCAGCCTGGCGGCTGTGTCACCTGGGGCGTGACTGCAGGGGCTGTGAGGTCAGATGGGCTGGGTCAAACCTCGGGCCAGCCACTGGCCTCTCAGGTGGCCCCGGGACCTCGTCAAATTGCTCGGTGCCTCACTTTCTCACTCTGTAAAATGGGGATATCACCCTCCTCACCGTCTTCTGGGGTTGTTGTGCCGACCGGACACGTCGAGGCCGGGGGCGCGCTCGACACTTGCCAAGTACACGGGGAGCTTTCCTGGCTTTGCTCCCCGCTCTGAGCCTTGGTGCCTTTGTCCGTGCACTGGGGGTGGCCTCGCCGCACCCTGCTTGAAAGGCCTGTTGGTCTCTTTTCTTCCCCACCCGCTTAGGCCTGGCGTACTGGTGACAATGTCTTTCCAGAAGAGAGGAGATCTGCCAGTACGTTTCTGGCGGACTTCCGTCAGCCCCGTCCCAGAGCTGCGGGTCACCCGACCCGCCACCCGCATCCCGCTTGGCTGGTTCACGGGTACCGGCCCCCTCGCCTCCCCCGCTCCTGTCCTGCCTTCCCTGCTCCGCAAACGCACCACTGTCTCTGCCCAGGTGGCAGGCCGGAGTCCACTGTCAACGTCCCCAGGCCTCACTGCCCGCACCCAGCTCCTCACCTAAGCCAGGCCACCCGTCCCTGCTCCGTGTCTCCCGCTCCCAACCCACCGCCCCCCGGGGGAACTCAGTGCTGTCGCTGCCTGTACCCTACCCTTCTTCTAGAGCCTTCTAAGGCCCCGAATCTTAAGTGCTGCAGTGGCCTCTCTGGACGTCCCTCCCCCCGCGGCTCCTGGTACACCAGCCTCGCTGCATTCTTTCCCGTGCCTCCAACAACCTGGATCCTTTCCTGCCCCAGGGCCTTTGTACTTACTGCTCCCCCTGCCCGGAATGCCTTTCGCTCCATTTCCCACATCGCTGGCTGCTTCCCATCCCCGGGCCCCAACCTCAGGGCTCCCCCTCGGAAGACCTTCGCTGCACTTTATGTAAGTGAGTTGAAACACCGCACTAAAAGTGCTGAAGAGGCTCTTCTGTGTTCCTAAATTCCACTCTCAGAACTTCACTTCTGGCCACCCAAACCCTTCTGTTTCGCCACGACTCTCAGAACCTTCTAGAACACTCTAGCCACCAGAGAGATGTGCGGGTCCTTCTCCACACCCAGCAACTGTCGGGCTCTCCAGATACCAGCTGGGTGTCCCACAGATGAACTCAGTTCTGCTGCGGTCTACCTGTCCGGACTGCACAGGGGACGGGGCTCGGTCCCCCAACACTGTCCCCACTCAGATGCCTGTTGCGAGCCCAGGCTGTCACCCGTGCTTCCGACCGGCCGGCTGTAGATCGGAGGTTCCCACCGCCTCCTCCTGAGACTTGAGAATTGCTAGAAAGGCTCATGGAACTCACTCAGCACAAAGAGTTCACTTTCCAGATTCCTGGTTTAGTACAAGAGGACAGAACTCAAGAACGGGACGCAACTCTCCAATGGGAGAGAGGCACAAAGCTGAGGCGGGGCGGGGGGTGCGGAGTTTCCGCGCATCGTCAGGGGAAAAGCTTCCCCACGCCTCCGTGTGTCCACCAGCCGGAAGCTCCCCCAACGCAGACCTTTTGGGGTTTCCACGGAGGCCTCCTCCCACAGGAGTGATGGATCAAGTCATTGGCCATTGGCGGTGAAGTCAACCTCCAGCCTCCACCCCACCCTCTGGTCACACGGTTGGCCTCTCCCGGCAGCCAGCCCCGTACGGGGGCTGCCTTCGTGCCTTCCTTCTGTCACCTCCTGACCGTAAGCCCAGGTGTGGCGGACAAGGTGCCTTCACTCCTGCCCATTCTCCTTTCTCTCTCCCCCATCCCTCCCTTGCCTGCTTACCTCCGGCTTGACCTGGGGCTCTGTGGTCTCACTCCGTTGCCTCTTCTTGGGCTCAGGGGAAACCTCGCTCAGCTTCCCTGGAACTGCGGCCCTCGGTCTCTCCAGATGCCATCCGGGTCGAGGCAGTTCGAACCGGGTGCCTCGCTCCCACCACAGACCTGGATCCCCGCGTCGCTGCTCGAGGGGACCCACCAAGAAGACCCTTGTTGGCCCGAGACGCGAGTAAAGAACCAAACTCTGTTGTGTTGAGACACTCAGACTGGAGCCTGTTTGTTAGTGCAGCCGGCCTCGCTCGTCCTGACTCATGCGAGGTCCCACCTTAGACAGAGCTGTCCCTGTGAAGGCCTGTCCTGCCCCGGCTGGAGTCAGGCGCCTCCCCTGGGCTCCCCCAGCACTTGGCCTTTCACATCGCGTCCCACCTTGCGAGAGTCGCCGTGGCACGGGGGCCACCTCTCGGCCTGGCTGAGAGCGCCCTGGGGGCAGGTGCCCCCCGTCCCCATCCCCAGGCGCGGTGCGGAACCCGTCTTCCCTAGGGCTCAGGCCCTGCCTGTTGAGCCTGTTGAACGACCGGGCTTGGCAGGGACCCAGCGGTCCCCCGTGTGCACATTCTTCTTTCAGAGGAATGTCCCGGCCCAGGTTCCCACAGAAGCGTCCGGACCAGGGGGAGTGACTTTTTGCGCTCTGGCTGTTCTGCTGTAGAAAAAGCCATTCTTTTGAACTCTGCTGAGGGAGCCCACGAACGGGGCATAACTGAGACGCAGGAATCCCGGGGTCAGTGGGCAATCACTCAGGCGGGGGCTTCCCTCCCCCGGCGGGTCAGCAAAAAATGTCAAGTGAAACCCATTCTAATTAAAGGGAACATTAAGCAGGGGCCTTTTAAACACGGCTATTTCCTAAAGTCCTCTCTTTTGCTACCAATTAATTCCCCTAAGGAAGGGACAGGGGTGAGGGGGTGAGCGCCTGAGACTCTCACCGCCCCGACCCACTCGCCCTGCCTTTATCTAGAACCGTATCTCAGTGGTGACTTAAAGACTTCAGGGAAACTTCTCCAGGCCCTAATTCACCAGCTGCTTCATGAGAACACAGTCTCTCAGGTTCCACCCCTTTCGGGGAGAAAGATGATAACCCAGGGGACCCCCACAAGGCGGCTGGGATGTGACCTGCCCCGGAGACCGTGCGATTGGTCTGAAAACAGCTCAGACCCATAGATGCCCTTGGCTCAACAAATATTAATTGAGTGACTTCTGTGTGCCGGCCACTGTCCTAGCTAGACCTGGGGACAGAGCGTCAAACGGGACTGCAACTGCCCTCCAACACGCGGCTTGCCCTTGACTTTGTCTCCAACAATGTGATACACACAGTCTTGTGTTCCTGTGAGCGTGTGCGTGCACACGCTTGGAAGAGAGGGAGGGAGGGAGAGAGAGATGTTTATCTCCTCCCCCCTCGATGCTGGCTTCTACAGTTTTCCAAGCGTCTTGGCCAACGGCGGCCAGAGGAGGGGGAGGGCAGTCAGGCCATTGTGGGCCTCACGACCGAGCTGGGTGTCCGTCTCACGGAGAAGGGTGGACCAGACCCTGAAGATCACTCATCTGAGTACTGGGTCGAGGGTTCTACAATCAATTAGTCATGTCTGCCACGAGTGCAGAAACGGAGGGCGGTGGCCTGTGTGCTCTGCATGTCTTGACCTTGGTCTAAAATCGAAATTGAAGTCCATTTGAGGAAACATCATGAAGGCGACTGGACAAAGCCATCGAACTTTCTCATCTCAAGGGCCAGGAGGACCCTGTGACATGTCCTGAAACCCACAATGCTCGGGGTCACCCGAAGGACTCAGACACCCGTGCGGGCCAGACTCACACCAGGTGAGCCCACGGTCACCAGCTTCGTGGCTGCTGTTCTCGCTCTCCGGGGGCTCCCCGGTGCCCCGTCTGGCCGCTTGCCGGGAAAGTAGCACGTTCAGTGAAATAATCATCACGGTCAGTCTTGGAAGGGACAGAAGCTGAGACAGGAGTCCTGTCCAGAGCAAGGCCCGGGGCTCCTTCCCAAAGGAGGCGGCCCACCTTTCATGCTGAACAGCCTGTGGTTCCCTTTCACGCCACGTCTGCTCCAGCCTCTGTACCTCTGCCTGGGCTGTTCCCTCTCTTCCTGGCATGCTTTCCCTCCCTGCCTCTCTGACCGTCCCGCGCTTGCCACCGATCACGCCACGGTGTGAACGACCTGTATGCTGGGGTCTGTCTCCTCTGCTAGGTTCCAGAGGCCCAGAGGGCTCCGCCCCGGGTGTGGCCCACGACAGGCGCCCTGGAAATATCACGGAACGGCCGTGTCTCGACTTTGTGTCTCACGCCAGCCGTCACTTCTGCGTCTGCCTCTCTCGGAGCTCATGGAAACAGCAGGTTGGTCCATTTTGGTCTCCCGTGCAGGCGTCGAGGTCACACTCCGTCCTCGGATGCAGAGAAGGAGGCCCTCTGAAGTTTTTTACGATTTGCCTTCTATTACTGTGTGAGAAACACCTCCTTAAGCTCTCTGAAAGGTTCTTGAGGACATGAATGTGTGGTCTCTTCCCCTGGAGACGGGCAGGGTCCCCGTTTGCCACAGGAGCCGGCAGGGGGAGGGGCCCCAGGCCAGCTTCTCTATTGCCCCTTGGGAGTGAGAGTCCCACTGGGGCTCCGGCCAGGGAGGCAGAGATGCCAGAGTCACTGTTACCGCTGCAGGACTTTGCCTGGGCACTTCGGTCATCCGCGTAAAACTCACGAGGCAAATATTGTTAATATTGGCACGCTCTTCCCGTCCACGGTTTCCCGAGCACCTGACCAAGCTCCAGGCCCTGAGCAAAGCACCGTTGGACACATTCCCTTGTTTTACCCGGCCGCGGCTCACCGGCGTCAGTCCTGTTTTGCTGACGAGGAACAGGAGGCCCAGAGCGGCAGTTCGCGGTCTCCCCGCCTCCCGCCGCGGCTTGGGCCTGCCCCGTGGCACCTGCTGATTCTGCACGCTGGAGCTCTCCGCCCTGACCCCGGGGACGACTCAGGCCTCAGGAACTCTCCAAGGAAGGCCTCCCTGACTGGGACCCCCAGGGTCCCGCCGGAGGCCACCTGAATGCGTATCTGTACCGGTTGCCTACGCTGCGTTCCAGGCCACCCCGCGCTTAGGGGCTTGAAACGACGTTCTACTCGCGCACTGCTCTGTGGGTCGGCAGTCAGGCACGGCTGAGCTGGGTCCTCCGCTCAGGGTCTCGTGTGGCCGAAAGCACGGCACCAGGCCGGCCGCGCTCCTTTTGGAGGCTCTGGGGGAAAACCCAGTTCCACGCTCGTTGAGGAGGTTGTCCGGATTCAGGTCCTTGCCACTGTAGGGCTGATGCCCCCGTTTCCTTCCTGGAGAAAACCCTCCGCTTTTAAAAGCAGACCTACCGGCCCCCCTGGCTAATGAACGTCCCCACATCACAGCGAACCAGTTAATTCCGCCACCCCACCCCACCTCACCATGGGAGCGAAAGCCATCGTGTTCACAGTCTCAGGGGTAACATTCCCCTAGGCGTGGACCCAGGGTGGGGGAACTTGGGGACCCAGGACTCTGCCGGCCGCAATATGAGCGATTAACTGGCACCGGGCTCTTGAGCTTTTGGCACGGGCGCACCCTTTCCCAAGGAGGCCGTGGAGTGTTGGGCTGGGGTGGGGGTACGTGTGGATTCAGACAGGCCTCCGTCGGGATCGTGGTTCCATCCCCCGTGGCGGAAGGCTTTAAGGAAGCAGCTCATCTGCAAAACGGAGCAGGGGCTTCTGGAGGTGCACGTGGAAAGCTGAGTGAGGCTGTGTGGATCAGCCTTTTGGCAGAGGCCGGCCCTCGGGCACTGGAGCGGCTGAGGCTCTTGGGCCACGGCTTTTTAACAGTGCCGTCTCCTGGTGGGCCAGTTGTTCATGAGGGGAAGGAGGTCAGGGCCGTGCCTGATCTATTGGAGCAGGAACATTGGGTGGGGGGTGGCGGCCGACCGAACATTCCTATGCTCCCCCCCCCCCCCGGTGGCGGCATGGTGATCCCTCCTCGGCTGTGCCCTGAGTGGCACCTGCAGCCCCACGGACAGCCCCACGCTTCAGGGCCCTCAGCTTCCTCCCTGTGTCTTCCTGGGGCAGAGCAGCCAGACTGATAATTGATGGGGGGCGGTGTGGCCCTTTGGGAGTGGACGAAGAGTATCACATGAGGGGGCCACAAAGACAGGCTCTTCCGTGACCAAAGGCAGGGGACGGCGGCGGTCAGCGAGCAGGTTCTGGCACGACCGTCCGCGTGTGCCTCTCAGCTTCGCTGCGAACGAGTCATGTGACCAAACCTCTCTGTGCTGCACTGCATCTTCCTTTTCCTCCGCATCATCACCACCATCACCATCAAGGTCACCACCGCCATCATCACCTCTTCGTTGGTTTAACAGGGGGGCTCGTGCTATGAGTGTCGCAAGCAGAGGGAGAGAATCAAGCAGGGATGGGTCAGATTTCTCTGACCCACCACCACCTCTCAGCAGGGCCCAGCTGGACTGTCTGGGGAGGGGTGGTGGTCACAGAAGCAGACGCTGGCCCAAAGGCATGAACTTTGTCCACCAAAACTGGGCTCTGGTGGGCCTGAGTCGAGGGTCGGTGTTGGGGGTGCTGGAAGAATCTAGGAATGTTGGAGGCTTGACAGAAGGCGAGAGGGGGATGAGGCGTCTCCCGGCATCTCCCCCCTTCCACCTGCTTCTCTAAAGGGGCTCTTTGGAGAGAAGCTGCAAGGCAGGATTCCGGAGGACTCCTGCTTCTCTTGGCCTCAGTTGTCCCATCTCTAAAATGGGGACACGCCCGGCCGCACCAGGACTCACGGAGACACTGCTGAAGGCCTGACCTGAGCAGTCAGTAGGTGGCGCTGGTGGGCACGAAAGCCACTCTAGGGCTGGCGGGAGGAGCGGGCGGGAGGCGAGAGATCCTGCTGTGGCTCTAGGGCAGCTGTCTGTGGAAGTAGCCCCAGCAAGGCGCCGGTGAGGGCTCTCACGACTCCTGGGGGCAGAGGAACCAGCTGGTGTTGGAGGGTCTCCCCTTTGGGGGAGCTGCAGACCCTGCCTTGGGTACCTTAGCTGTCTACGGGCATCTCCAGCTCAGCGTGCACCAGACAAGGAGTAATACCCCTCCAGAGTCACCCCTATCTCCCCGTCCCACTGGGTGGGGCCTCCTCCCAGGTGTGGCGGAGTGGCATCCCATGCCCTTGGCCCTTACCTGGACCCTGTCCCTGAGCCCTGCCGGGGTCACCTTTAAACCCCCCACCATCGGCCCCCTGGGACCCGTGTGACCGTGGTAATCTCCTCTCCCACCCCTTCTAACCTCTGCCTAACATCTTAAAGAAGCTTCCAAAGTGTCACGTAAGGCCCTGCATCTGCAACTTGCAGGGTCCCTGGCCCTCAGGATAAAGTGCAAGGCCCTGATAAGGCCCACGAGGCCCTGAAGTGTGGGGCTGGCTCATGGCTGCAGCCCTGTCCTTAGTCACGGGCTGGCTTGCCCCAGCGTCCAGGCAGCATGGTGTCCCTCCCTCTGGGTCTTGCCTCTCTACTTTTCCTGTCCATCTGCCTCGTGGGTAGGCTGTGTGGGTTCCGGGAGTCACCGCTTGTCTTGTTTGTGGGGTGCCTGGCATATATGAAGCCCTCAAGAATGTTCTGTGTCCGTATGCCTACGATTACTCTTGCCCTCACCCAGCATGGGATGATGAAGTAAGTGGATACACAGATGAATGAATGAATGAATGAATGACACTGCCCTGCATCTTCCCCTGGTCTCCCAGGGATGGTTCCGAGGTCACGGAAGGAGGTGGCCATGTGGGTCCCCTGCAGGTGGGACCCAGGCCAGCTGGGGAGTCCCGACTCCCCCCCCCCCCCGGGGGGGGCAGGTCTTAGGTTGGCCATGGCTCCGCCCTGACCTTAACCCCAGAGGAAGGAAGGAATGGTGGCCGGGAAGAACGCCCCACCTACCTGGGCAGCCCCGCCCTTCCGTTTTCTTTCCGTTTCATTCTGTTGCAAAGGAGGAAAGGCTGACCAGGCGGATGGGGCTGCAGGCACAGACGGACAGGTATTTTGCAAGTGAGGCCAATGGACTTCTGGCGAGGGGCTGGGGCCACTGTTGAGCAGTCTAGGTCCTCCTGGGTGGACGCCTCCCAACCCGAGATAGCGCCAAGGTTAGATCACTCAGGCGCAGCCTCCAGCCCTCCCACCCACGATGGCCCACATGGCTTCTGCCTGGTCATCGCCTCGTGCAGCGGTAAGGACGGTCTCGAAGCCCCAGAACTGGGGCTGGAGCCCCTGGTGTCTGGGTCAACCCGTGCCGCTTATAAACTCGGGCCGAGACGCCCACTCTCTCTGAGAAGGTGAGGTTGGGGCTCTGGGGTCAGGGGGAGGGACCCCGCTTCCATGGATTTGGGCAGGGCACTCTCTACCTCTCAGGTTCTGGGCCTGGGAAAGGGAGGTGTGAAGGGACCCAAGGCCATGGGGGCCCGCATAGGAGCCAGCCTCCCACCTGGGGTGTAAAAATCATGACATATTCAGAAGCTGGAATGTTCTCAGGCTGTAAGTCAAGCGTGGTCACATTACCTCTCCAGCCACCAAGACCTCTCCAGGCACTTGGGACAGTTGTCCACCCCACGAGGCCCTGGAGGTCTGGCCCGGCCTGCCCAGGTCTATCCCGCTCATACGTGGTCCCTGCTCCGGCCTCCGGTCTCGCTGGCCCAGCTCCCGAGCTCCCCTTCATGCATGATGTTCCCTCTGCCTGGAACTACGCTGTTCCCTCTGCCCAGAACAGTCCTACCTCCGACCCCATACCTTCTCTCCTTAGCTCGCTGAGTAGCCGCCCCACGTCTGCCTCCTCTGGGGCTCTGCACACCTGTTGTCGCGGCTCGGGTTTGTGATCGTGTTTCTCTCGCCTCGTCGCTGTGCCCCTGGAGGACAGGTTCTGGCTCCCCTTGTCCACTGGGCGGGAGGCACACGTTCCACGGAGAGATCCAAATCTGGGGCCCTGCTGCCTCCCCCTTCCCTCCCGGCCCGGCCGGCCCTGGGAGGAGACGTTTGTTTCCCTGGGGAAAAGGGCCTCTCAGGACAGCATCTGCCACTGGAGAAACCGGGAGGAAGAGGGAGTCCAGGCAGACGTGGGCTCCGGGCCTCCGGAGGGCCACGGATGCCACCAGGCGCCCCTCGTGGAGTCAGGGACAAGGGGTTCTGGGAAACGGCTCTCCCTGAGAGATCGGCCGTTCAAGTGGACGTTGAAAGAGCCATTAGCTTGAGGCGCCAGGAGACGCGCAGGAAACAGGTTCTGGACGGAAATGGCAAGGTCCCGTGTGGGTGCGAGCTCAGCCCCTTGGTGGGTTCTACTGGTGGTGCAGGGGGGAATCTGTACCACCCCGAATGCCCTCTGGCTGTGCAGCGGGGAGAAGGGCAGGCCTGACAGCACTCCCCCCGCCCACGACCCCCTCCAACCTGGGACCCTGCCCTGGGGGTGCCGGGCACTTGTGAGCGTTTCCATCCTGGGGCCTGGGGCCGTGAGTTAGGACCACCGGCCAGGGTGGGGTCCCCGCGCTCCCACCTGCAACCCCCAAGTCCTTCTGCTGCGGACCCCCTGCCTGTAAGAGGTTTGCACGCCTCACTTAACAGTCGGGACCACTCCCCGAGGAGCTAGCTGCTCTAAATGGCCATTTAACAGATGAGGAAAGTGAGGCCCAGAGACGCGCAACAAGAGGCTTGGGAGAAGCTTTCCTCCCTCTCCCAATCTCTCCCCGCTCCTCCTTTACTAGACAAGATTTTCCTGCGCAGGCGTGGGCCGGGTGTTGGGAATACCAAGAGGGCCCTCCTGGGCCTCTCCCCGGCTGGTTACCAGCAGGGGACAAGCAGGTCAGTCCCCAGGCCAGCTCTGGGACACTGGCGGTGGCCCCTGGAGAGCTGTGCGGGATGGGGCTGGGAGGCCGGGTCTGGCTCGGGGAAAGTGTGCTGCGATCCATTAGTGATGTCTGCCGTGCACGTAGGCCTGGGGAGAAGGGGCGGGCTTTGCTGTCCACCCCTGGAGCCCAGACCCACAGAGCCTCTAAAACCCCTCCTGACAGCGCCGGGCTCTTCTCTCCATCTTCAGATGAGAAGGCAGGTTCTGTGTGAGGTCTTACGGCTCAACCATGGCAGAGCTGGGACCTGAGCCCAGGCCCCGTGGGTCCCCGTTTTCCTCGGCCTCCTGCTATGGTGCCCTGACTGCCTCTTTGCTTCGGCTGCTAGGGAGCTCCGAGGACAGCTTGGGGCCTGCCCTCAGGTGCCCCCTCAGCCTGGGGTTTGGAGCATTTCTCTTGCCCCCTCCTCTGGGCTCTTTATCCTCCCTGCCGGGCCTCCCGTGGAGCGGGCCGGACATAAGTTATCAACTATAAATAAAACCAAGACTTCCGTTCTGGCCCTCACTTGGGTTTCCCGGTGCATTTTTTTAAAAGTCCTTAATGGAAGGAGGGGAGGGGAGGCTCCTAACGGAAGATGACATCACCATCAGCTGGCCCCGGGGGGCAGGCCCCCAGCCCCACAGGCCCGCGTGGGCCCTGAATGCCCCCATTATGAGGGGGAACCTCATTACACAAGTTGCGCGGGGCGGCGGAATTTCAAATGGGGTTTTGTGGTTTCTGCCCTTTGCTGCGAAGCACACACAGGCAGCTGCGGTCACCGGCTTCCTCTGCCGCCACAGCCCTGGCGCCCGGCCAGCCCGGTGACCACCGCTTCCACCATGAGTCAGTTTCATTCTTAACTCTGTGACTCAGGCCTCTTTAAAGGGACAGCAGAGCCGACTGGCCTGGGCAGGGATGGGAGACAGTGGAGAAGCCTGCCCCGGGAGGGGGGAGGGAGGGGAGCGGAGGGGAGGGGCCCTGGGTCCCGTGGAGGAAGGAGGGGTGGCTCTCCACGGGCGGCAGTCCCTCCACCCCCCCTCCCCCGAGATGTGGGGGGTTTCCTGCCTGCTCCCAGGGAGAGCAGCCTGTGATTCCCCCAAATCTGACTGTCTGCAGGGCGGGAACCCCCGGGCATTCAGCGACCTTGCTTTTTGTCTGGCCAGAAGCCCTGCCCGAGCCGTGGCCCCGGAGGCTGGCCGGAGCCGTGCACGCCGCCCTCTCTGTCCTGCCTAATTCCCATCACTGTGCCCTTCTGCCCCCCCGCCCCCCGGCCAGGCGGTGCCCCCTGCCACCTGGGACGCACGTCCCCGGCTTCCCGTGGCTCTGCCTCCTCCCTGAGGCTCCCCCTGCCACCCCGTCGGAGCAGCTGAGTCCTTCCTCTGTGGCATGAATAACAACCCACAACTCCGTCCAGTTTGCTTGTGGGTTAACTGGCTCCCCGCCCCCAAAGACTGTCAGCCCCACGAGGGCAGGGCCCCTGCATGTCTTGTCACAGCACAGGGCCTGGCACACGGTAGGTGCTCGGACGAGCGAATGGGTGAATGGCCGGCAGGATTCTTCCGTAGCCCATGCCTGTCGGGCCAACCCCCCCGGAGAGTGTGGGGCAGGTCCTCCCTGCCAGATGGGGCACCAGGGCACAGAGGAACCTGTGTGCTGGACAGGCCAAGGTTACCCGTGGATGTTCCCGAGCCCAGGGGCTCCTGCAGGGGCAGGTCTCTGTTTGGGGCCCCAGTGAAACCCAAGAAGAATTTCCCTGTTTTCCCTTCTGTCTGACTCACACTTAGGTCGAGAAGTTCCCCTTTTGGTCAGCGCCTCTCCCAAGGCTGCTGAGTGGCCGGGAGAGGCCGGTGGGACCTGGGCTATGGTTCCATTCACAGAGATAAGACCTACCTGGTGCCCCCGTCCTGCCTGCATTTGTGGGCCCCCAGCTGGGCCCAGCTCGCAGCACTGGCAGTTTTGCAGGGGGCGGGGGGCGGTGCTTATGGGGGTCTGAGCTGCCCGGATTCCCGCATCCACATGGCTGGTGTTCATCTGGGCCTCTCCCTGCAGCCTGCTGGCTCACCGTCCTTGGGGGGGCTGGGGCAGGGACTGGAGTCTGGACCGGCCCCAGAGGGGGACTGACCCGTCTCTGTCCCAGGCAGCCAGGAGGCCGGGGTGGGGGGTGGCAGCCGGCCTGTGTGATGGGCCCATTCCCCTCGGCGATTCCCCTCTTGAAGGCTGAGGTGGATGGAAGAATGTGGGAAGGGAAAGGAAAGAGAAGAAAATGTTGGCTTTGGGGGCACAGATTCTTGAAAAAAAAATTTTTTTAACGTTTATTTATTATTGAGAGAGAGACAGAGCATGAGCAGGGGAGGGGCAGAGAGAGGGAGACACAGAATCGGAAGCAGGTTCCGGGCTCCGAGCCATCAGCACAGAGCCCGATGCGGGGCTCGAACCCACAAACCGTGAGATCATGACCTGAGCTGAAGTCGGACACTCAAGCTCAACCGACTGAGCCCCCCAGGCGCCCCTGGGGGCACAGATTTTCCACGCGGCCACGGCCTCCTCTGAGGGGCCGTCCACAGGCAGCCCCAGGGGTCTCACAGCATCGCTCATTCCTTGCTCGGCAGCCGGTCCCGGAGCCCCTCGGTGCCAGGGCACGTCGGGGACATCATCAGTGACTTGCCGTGATCCCGCCCCACTGAGCTGCCAGTCTGATGGCAGAGCCGGACAGCGAGAATGCGGTGTGGGAAGTGACTTAGCAGAAATGCATGGAAGGGGACATGCCCAGCTAGAGGGTCACAGAAGCCTCCCAGGAGGAGGGGGCATCTGGGAAAACCCCGAGTAGGGAGGAGACATCAACTGGGGGGGAAGGGTAGGGGGAGGCAAGGAGGGGAAAGCCTCTGGGAGGAAGGGGGCATGTGCAAAAACCGGAGGCAAGAGGGAAGGTGTCGTGTTGGAGGCACTGAGGCCATCGGGGCAGCGGGAGAGGACAGAGTGCCCGGTGCATGGTGGGCACACGCGCAGGGCAGGGGACACAGAGGCTCGGAGGGAGGCCGGGGCCCTGCTGGGCTGCAAAACCAAGCTGAGCAGCTCTGATGTTTCCCAAGGATGGTGAGGAGGCTTGCCGGGCTTGGTCTGCTTCTGGAACCAGCTTCTGGCTGCCTCTGGGGTCACGGTGGGGGGGGTGGGGAAGGGGCACCTGGGCAGGGGCCCTGGGAGGGGGGGCGAGCTTCCTCCTCCTGCCAAGGCTCTGCCAGAGCTGTGGGGCTGCTCCGGGGGCGGCGGGGGGTAGGGACACCTCCAGGCCCGGTGGGCAGGGGCAGCAAGACCATCGCTGGAGGGAAAGCTGAGTACCAGCTTGGGAAGAGCGGAAGCAGGTGAGCTTAAACCAAAGAGGAGGGACTGGTGGGTGAGACACCACCCAGGCCTGGACCCTCCCCTCTGGGGCAAAGCAGCTCCCCCGGGACCATCCCCAGAGATGCCTCAGCAGCTCCCTTGTTGGCACAGGGACAGAGATGACAGGCTGTGGTGCTGGGTTCTGGTCGGGACGTTGGCTCCCAATGCATTTGCAGGTCTCATCGGTCACCCGTGGCCATTTGTTAGCTGGAGAGACTCTTCTGCTGGGCCCCTCTGTGTGTGGCCGTGAATAATGGAGAGCGGCCGTCGAGCGGCGAAGGTAAAAGATGGGGGTCGATACTCAGCCGCAAGGGGCAGGGCGCGGGTGGAGGAGGCAGGCGCGGGGTGTTGCCAGGGAGGCTCTCCCGGTGGCAGCTTCCGGGCCACTCGGGGGACCCGGCGTCTCCACAGCAGGCGAGACGGTCCCACCAACTCCGCCAGCTTTGCCCGCACACCACAGCCTCCTGTTTTGCGCCCCATGGGATGCGACGTTGCCTCCCCTCGTGTAGTTGAGGAGACGGTCCAGTCCGGGGCCACGCAGCGCTGTGCGGCTCAGGGGTCCCCACTGCCCCCCCGCCCCAGTCAGGGCTGCTGCAGGCACCAAATCCAATCATAAGAGCGGGGCGCTTTGAAATGCAAAAGCTGTAAGGTGGAATGACGGTGATACAGACACAACCATTTATGGTTTTATGAGGCTGGGCTGCCCCTGTGCTGGGCCAGGCCAGAATTAATTAGGCCCCGCAGCCAAGGACCACAGACCCAGCTAGGAGCGCTGGGAGGGGCAGGCTGGGGCCAGACAGGAAGCGACAAGCATTGCTCATGCTTACTGCTGCCCCAGAGTCTGGAGCCTCAGGCCTTCCCAGCAGCAAGTCCGTTCTCCTTGAGTCAGCTGGCGGGAGAATGGAGGGCGGGGGAGCTTTGGGGCCTCTCCCTCCCCAACCAGGTGAGGGGGGAAGGATAAAGATCAGGAGAAGCAAGAGTAAGACCAAGGGTCCACAGTCGACCAGGAGGGTGGGACGGATGGGGGAGGGGCGATTCTGCCCGGCCTAGAGTTTTCTCACTCTAGATCCGGAAACCTGGTGACTCCGAGCTCCCGAAGGTCACGGAGGCTGATGGGATGGATAAGTTTGATGGCCAGAGAGAAGGGAGCGGGGCACGGAGGACTGGAAGGTGAAAGGAAAGTCACAGGACCTTGGTTCAGCGAGTAATTGACGGATGGGTGGGTAGATAGATGATGGATAGATGTGTAGGTGAACAGATGGATGGGTGGATGGATGGATGCATTAACGATGGATGGATGGATGGCTGATGGATGGGTGGACAGATGTGGTGAATGGGGCGTGAATGAACATAGGGATGCTGAAGACATGGGCAGGCTGCAAGGAAGGGCTCACATTGGACGGATGGATGATGGATGGATGGACAGATGGACGGATGGATGGATGGACGGATGGATGGATGGATGGATGGATGGTTGAGCGGGCATGTGGGTGGGTGGATGGATGGACGGATGGAGGAGTGGATAGATAAGTGGATGGATGGATAGATGGATAGATTAATGGATGGGTGGGTTGGTAGAGAGTGGAAACAGCACCTGAATTTATCTCAAGGAAGGAATGTGGGAAAGTAAGGTGATTCCAGCAGAGTCCTTGGTGGGGCCAGTAGGACCTCCTTGTCAGAGTTTTGGCATGCATGGTGTGATGCCCATGGCCTCCACCAACAGGGCAATAGCCTGGAGGTTGCTGACCCAAGCTAGGACAAGTACACTTGGCTCCTCCTCTTGCCTTGGCTTTCTCAGCCCCTTCACCTTGGCCTCATCTCCCCTCCAGGCCTTGATTCCTCTGTCTGAACAGGGAGACTTGCTAGGTGAGATGGGCCTCTAAGGAAGGCAAGTGGAGGCTCCTGGGTTCTCCAGGGGCCAGAGGCAACACCCCAGCCCTTCTCCCGTCCTGCTCATGGGCTCCCCCTCCATCCGCTCCTGGGCTCAGTCCAGGCACCTGCCATGCACCCTCCTCCCCACCATTCTCCAAGCATCTGGCTACAAGGCCAGCCCAAGAGATGGGCCCCGGGGAAAAGGAGAACTGACCTCTGCCCCGAGGTGGGCAGCTGAGGGGCTGCCGTGGCCACAGACGGCTGCTCAGACCGCTGGCAGGTTCCAGGCTGAGTCACCCTGAGTCACCACTGTCACTTCCTACCACACATTCCCTCATTCATACAGTGTCTCATCCCTAAGGCCACTTCCCTGGAATCTTCTCAGGCAGTTGCCAAGGGTGTGGGGGCACTCAGCCTGCTCCAGACGGACGGGCCAAGAGCTCGGCCCTCGGAGCCCTGCAAGGAGAGAGGCCCGGACAGTGTGGCCTCCCTGGAAGAGGGCGGATGCCCTCTGAGCCCCGCTCCGGCCGGGGAGCCCTTTGACCCTCACTGGCCAGGCACTCCCTGGATGGGCGGGGCAGGTCCCTCCCGCTGTAAGGTCCTGCACCTGCAACCTTGAGACTCGGGTACCTGGAAACACACTGGAGTGCACCTGGCAGAGGAGGGGGAAATGGCTCGCCTGCCCCCCTCTCCCATCTCCTGCATGCCGCTCATTCGTTCCTTTGCCTCCCACATGTTTCTCGTGTGCATTCAGCCCGTCTGGCACTGGGCCAACTCTGGAGAGACACCGACCCCACTCCTCGCCCGCTGTCTTTCCACCTTGCCCAAGGAGGAGGCGGCTGTGGCCAGAACGTCTCGCACACATCTCTCCCTCCGCCAAACGCCGTGTCCCATTCGTGTCACCGTCGCTTTGTGTTTGAAACCCCACTGGGTCTGCAAGTCTCTGCATCAGCGATTTCTCTTTAAACGTCACAGGGAGCCACGGGACGTTTTCACTCCGAACCATTTGGTACGAGAGCCCCAACCACAGGCTGTGTTCTGTTCGAATTCCCAAGGTCACCAAAGGAAGTGCAGCTGATTACAGACAGTCCCCAACTCGATGTTGTGGAAGGGACACGCGTTCAGGAGAAACCATGCTTCGAAGCTTGAATGTGAATCTTCTCCTGGGTCCGCGATCGTCTCTCGGGGTGCCGGGCAGCGGCCGGGGCCCCAGCTCCCGGTCGGCCAGCGGTCGCCAGGGTCAACAGCCGGTGCTCGGACCCCCGTCTCTACCCACACAGACACTCTGTCGGCCACTTTCAGTACAGGATTCAACACGTCACATGAGACACTCGATGCTTTGTTGTAAAATGGACTTTACGTTGGATGGTTTTGCCCGACCGTAGGCCGATGTCATTGTTCAGGGCTGGTAGGCTGAGCTGTGATGTTCGGTAGGTTATATGTGTAATCAAATGCACCTTTGACTTTGCAACATTTTCCGTTTGGCATGGGTTTTTTAGGACGTTACTCCAATGTCAGTTAAGGAAGGTCTGCATAACCTGATAGGCATCAGAATCTGTCGATTCTCGATTGACTTGAGGGCTTGCTGTCCAATCACCATGTTCTTTGATAAGATTTTACCCACCTTTTGCAGGGATCCCAAGAGGCACCCCATTGCGGGACACATTTGTGTTCCTCCCTCACGAGGAACCTGCCCGCGTTATACCCGGAGGATATGGAGGGCCTGGATTGCGCGGGCAGAGAAGAACGGAGGCTTTGGAGTCAAGAAGCCTGTGCGAGTTTGGCAGGCGCCTGCTTTTCTGGACCACCTCTGCTTCACGGGAAGGGAGGCAGGTGGCACAGGGGCTAAGAACGTGGGCTCTGGGCTCCGGCTGCCCCTCTCCAGCTGTGTGTCCTTGGAAAAACTCTTTGAGCCTCCTTTTCTTCGTCTGTAAAATGGGGATACTCGTGATCATCACTCCCTCACAAGGCCGTTTGACGAATTAAAGGAGCTAATACGTGGAGGCTGATCTAAGACGAGTGATACGTGTGAAGCGCCTGGTGTGAGGGGAAGGCGCAAAGGGCACCAGCTGTTTTCTCACTGAAGCGGCTCATTTGCGAGGGGAGCAGCCAGCACCATGGGCGCAAGCTGTGGATGAGGCCTGTTACGGTCAGAGCCACGAGGGGCCAGGGTCCCATCTCACAGATGGCAAAACCGAGACCGGAAGGCTCTGGGGCCGCCTTCTTAGTCACCCAGGCAGCCGGAGTGTCTGCGTGTTCCCCTTTCCCGGCACCGGGCCTGGTGGCCGGTCAACGTGGAGCTTACTCAGAAGGAGCACAGGACCTTCCAAGTGGCATTGGCTTGGCAGAAGGCCGGGCACAGGGCAACCGATATGACCAAGGCCTTCTTGCCTCTGGTGTGGGGATCAGGGCCCCTGGCGGACATCTTGAGAGCATTTGTGTTTGGGGGGTGGAGGAACGGGGGACACCCCCCCAACTCGCTTAAGCCTCAAAAAGACCCCAGTCGAGGGCGCCTGGGTGGCTCAATCAGTTGAGCATCCGACTTCAGCCCAGGTCATGGTCTCACAGTTTGTGAGTTCGAGCCCCACGTCAGGCTCTGTGCTGACAGCTCGGAGCCTGGAGCCTGCTTTGGATTCTGTGTTTCCCTCTCTGTCCCTCCTCTGCTCATGCTCTGTCTCTCAAAAGTAAACAAATGTTGAAAAGAAAAGAAAAGAAGAAAAAGAAAAGAAAAGAAGAAAAAGAAAAGAAAAGAAAAAAGAAAAGAAAAGAAAAGAAAAGAAAAGGAAAGAAATACCTATTTTCAAGAGTGCCTAGGTGGCTCAGTAGGTTGCGTATCCAACTTTGGCTTAAGTCATGGTCTTGTGGTTCGTGGGTTCGAGTCCCGTGTCGGGCTCTGTGCTGACGTCTCGGAGCCTGGAGCCTGCTTCCGATTCTGTGTTTCCCTCTTTGCCCCTCCTCTGCTCATGCCCTGTCTCTCAAAAATAAACAAATGTTGAAGAGAAAAGAAGAGAAAAGAAAAGAAAAGAAAAAAAATATTTTCAGGAGTGCCTAGGTGGCTCAGTAGGTTGAGCGTCCAACTTTGGCTTAAGTCATGGTCTTGTGGTTTGTGGGTCCGAGCCCCACGTCGGGCTCTGTGCTGACAGCTCGGAGCCTGGAGCCTGCTTTGGATTCTGTGTTTCCCTCTCTGCCCCTCCTCTGCTCATGCTCTGTCTCTCAAAAGTAAACAAATGTTGAAAAGAAAAGAAAAGAAGAAAAAGAAAAGAAAAGAAGAAAAAGAAAAGAAAAGAAAAAAGAAAAGAAAAGAAAAGGAAAGAAATACCTATTTTTAAGAGTGCCTATGTGGCTCAGTAGGTTGAGCATCCAACTTTGGCTTAAGTCATGGTCTTGTGGTTTGTGGGTCCGAGCCCCACGTCGGGCTCTGTGCTGACAGCTCGGAGCCTGGAGCCTGCTTTGGATTCTGTGTTTCCCTCTCTGCCCCTCCTCTGCTCATGCTCTGTCTCTCAAAAGTAAACAAATGTTGAAAAGAAAAGAAAAGAAGAAAAAGAAAAGAAAAGAATTTTCTTTTCAGGAGTGCCTAGGTGGCTCAGTAGGCTGAGCATCCAACTTTGGCTTAAGTCAGCGATTAAGTCAGGTTCGTGGGTCCGAGCCCCATGTCAGGCTCTGTGCTGACAGCTCAGAGCCTGGAGCCTGCTTCTGATTCTCTGTCCCTACCCCCGCCCCCGTCCCTCCTCCTACTCTCACTCTGTCTCTCCCTGTGTCTCAAAAATAAATAACCATAAAAAAAAAGACTCCAATCAGCCAGAAGGTGATTCTCGGTGTTGCTGATGATGGTATGGCTCCCTGTCCCCGCCCCCTCCCCAAGCATGCCTGTGGTCACACGTCCTACATACGCTTTGCAACAGTGAGATGTTTCACCTGCAGTTGCTTATAGGTCACTGTCCCTGTGTCTCCATCCCCATTTTCTCTGTCACCCGTCCCCTTGTGTTGGTGGCCCTGCGACGTCTCTGGACATGTTGGGGCTTTGGCTCAGGAGAAGCTGAGCTGGGGATCTGTTTGGCTTGGGCTCACGAGATGTATTTATGTCATCTGTAGACACGGCTGCGAACAGTTGGCCTGATGCTGGGTCCCTGGAGTGGGAGGGGCTTCCGGGGACACCTGCCGCTCTGGGGCCTTGCCGGGCACCACGTCGGGAAGACGCAGGGTCGGGGAGGGGGCTGCAATACACATGGGCCGTCCTCAGCACTGGGGTGTGGACAGCGGTCAGGGGAGAAGACTTGAGGCGCAGGCAGCGCGGATCAAAATTCTTCCGATGGGTGGGCGGAGGGGACAGCTCATGGATGACGGTCCGTGTGGGCGTGCCTTCTTTGCACGAATGCACCCAACAACACAAGCAGGGGACGCGGAGGCCCTGAGAGGGCAGGGGACTCGCCCAGAGGCACAGTCCCCTTCTCCTGCCACACGGTGGGCTCGGGACCGGACCCAGCGGACAACCTCTCAGGCGAAGAAACGCATCAAAACGAAAACCGCTGACGGGCAGAACCCCTTTTCACCAGCCACCCGGGTGCTTGTCTCCAGAATGTTCTTCCTTCCTGTTCAAGGAGCATTTGCAGTATCGAAGGATGCCCCTTCCCTCGGCTGCCAGGAAGTCAGCTGCAGGGCCTAGAGGTCAGTTGAGTTAGAATGTGCCGGTTCAGAAGCCAGTGGGCGCCCGGCACTCCCGGACCCCCTGGGTCTCGGCTGGTCCTTTCACTCCAAGACGCAGGAGGACGCCGAGTCCTGCTCAGCCAGACCCAGGAGGGCTTGGGACTGGACAAGATGTCCTCTGTTTTCTCCCACTGGGGCCGCACGATCCCCAACCCCGGTTGTCCACACGGCCTTCCCAGACCCAGCGAGGAGGCCGCCACTGTCCTGCTCAGAAGAGCTGTCCCCTGGGGCGCCTGGGTGGTTCAGTCGGTTAAGCGTCTGACTTCGGCTCAGGTCATGATCTCACAGTCCGTGAGTTCAAGCCCCGCGTCGGGCTCTGGGCTGACGGCTCAGAGCCTGGAGGCTGCTTCCGATTCTGTGTCTCCCTCTCTCTCTGTCCCTCCCCCGTTCATGCTCTGTCTCTCTCTGTCTCAAAAATAAATAAACGTTTAAAAAAAAAAAAAAGAAGAGCTGTCCCCTGTGTGTGGCCTGAGTAATTGTCGCTGGCCCCTCCATATTCGTGTTACATGAATCAGCTACTGGCCAAACGAAATTCCCGGCCCCCAGAGTGTGTGACTAGTGCTGGGCATGTGCCGAAGCGCTCTACGTGTCGGCCCGGCCATCTGCACGGCGTTCGGAGCCTCGCCGCTTCCTGCCCTCTTCCCCGATCACTTCGGCCCAAGCCGCCTTGGCTTACTACACGGGCCCCTGTGGCCCTTTGGCCCCTCTCTTGCCCCCGAAGGCAGTGATCTTGTCACACCCTGAGCCTCGGGTTCACCTCCAAGGGCTCCGTCTCAGAGAAACCGCAGTCTTGACCAGACCTGCAGCCCACGCGTCTCCCCGCTCAGCCCCACCCGGCCCGTCTCTGACCGTCTCTGGCCGCATGGCCCCCTGCCCCATTCCTTGAGTGTAGCCACGATGGCCTTCCTGCCGCTGCTTCACATTCTGCAGGCAGCCTCCTACCCCAGGGCCTTAGCACTCGCTACGCCCTCCACTGGGGACACTCTTTCGGGGACACCCACACGGTTTGGTTCCTCTTCCTCTTGAAGGCTGTTCAGGGGGCCTCCCTTGATCCCCCTGTTTGCAGCCACGCCCCTGTAGTCTGTAGCGTTCAGCACTACCTGATGCACGGAACAGCTTAGGCGTTGGTCTTGTTACCTGCTGGACGTCTGCAACCTTGCAGCAGGGCCTCTGGCCGTTTCCCTCACTGCTTTCTCCCCGCATCTATAACCGCGATCGGCACATGGCGGGTGCCCCATAAACACGGTGGAAAGAATGAAGGGACATCCCCGAAGGACGGGTCACATCGTCCCCTAAGTTTTATACGTGGAGACGCAGCGGGTCTTGGAAACGGATGAGCTGCCTGGGGTCTCGCGGTTCTTGTGCGGGTCTGAACCTGGCTGCGTCTGGCTGTGGGATCCGCCTCCCACGTGCACAGGGTGCCCTGCCCGGTGAGGGAGGCGGAGGGCGGTGCCCAGCACACGGTGGAGGGAGGCGGGCTCGCTTCTGGAGCAGAAGGGTCCGGATGCCAGGGAGGGGGGCTCTGGCTTAGCTGGGGTGGGGGCAGTGCTTCGTGGGAGAGGGAACAGCGTGGGCAACGACAGAAAACGGGCGTGTCAGCCAGACGGCCTCATCGGGCCCGACTGGAGCTCAGGGGGAGGTGCGGGCAGCGGCGGGGAGGACCCCGGGACAGGGAGAGCAGGCGTGCTGGAGAGTGGCGAGGTCGGCCGGCGGAGGGCCTCACGGGCCGCTGGGAGCAACCCGGAGTCCACACGGAAGGGAGCGGGGCCGGGAGCCGACACGGGCAGGGTCCCGTTGGGACGACGGGCAGGGGTTCATCAGAGCACAAGGGTGGGTGTGTCGCCTGGGGGAGATGCCAGTGTGGCCGGAGCCCCGAGGGCGGGCTCGAGAGCAGAGGAGGGGAGTTGGAGGGGAGCCGGGGAGGAGTCAGCGTGCCCCCAGGTGTGTGGCTGGGGGGCTGGTTGCGGGGAGACAACTTACCCACGGTAAGGGAGGCGACAAGGGGGTTCCGTCTGGGGTGTGCTGATGTCCGGCTGCTCTCGGCCCAGGAGAGAGGTCCGGAAGTCCCGCTGCCCACGTGGTGACGTCGGCACGGAGGGGATCGGGTCCCTCCAGAGAGGGGGCGTCTGGAGGAGAGCGGGCCCTCCCCGCCCACCACACCTGTTGCTCCCGGGCACGGAGCCCCTGGCGCCCGGTTCGTGCCGGCCCCTTCTGACTCAGGAGGCCAGCCGAGGCTGGGGAATCTTTTGTCTGCTGCCTCCGATTTCACAGCATTAGTGACCAAGGCAGATCTGCTGTTATTTTCACCAGAAAAAAAAAAATGTATAGATCTTGGGCTTTTGCCAATAAGTCAAGAGGGAAACGGCTGGAAAGATTTGTGTTTTCAAGGGAACGTTCCTCTTTGGGCTTAGTCCACCCTGCGTCCTCTTGGAAAACTACCAGGAGGGCTGGAAACAGTGTCCGGGCCAGGGAGGGGGCAGTGGAGCCTGGGCCCTGGTCCCAGCTCAGGGAGCTGGAGATTCTGGGGCGAAACATGAGCAGTAACTGCCGGGCATCTCAGAGCTGCAGCGTCTCCTCTGAGCCCTGGATCTACGTCCCAGGCATCTCCTCGGTGTCCCATCAGGTGCTCAGAGACACCCCCAGATCTATGTCCCAGGCATCTCCTCGGTGTCCTATCAGGTGCCCAGGGGCACTCCCAGATCGATCTCCCATCGGGTGCTCAGGGGCACCCCCAGATCGATCTCCCATCGGGTGCTCAGGGCCACCCCTAACTCACCACACCCCTAACCAAACTGTTGTTCACCCATCAGCCCCAGCCTGGTGGTCCATGGTGCTCCCCAGTCATCTGTCACCCCGGACATGTCCTTCCAGAGACCATCCGGGGGGTCCTGTCCATCGGTCCTGTCTTGGATCCAGCTCTCAGACTCCTTCCAACCTCCTTCCAAGAATCTCAAGTCCATCTCATTCTCTGTATCTCCCCACCGCCCCTGTTTGCCACCCTGCCCTCGTGGCCTCACGGTGGGTTTCCCCGCGGCACCTCCAGAGTGATCGCTTTAGGCCTGCTTCCCTATCCCTCTGGGTATGGCTACCCAGAGGTGAGCCATAGCACTGCCCTCCAGGAGCCCGGGTCCAGTGGGACATAGGCCCCCATGTGACCTACGAGGGACGTAGGGAGTGCTGAGAGAGGGGTGTGCGGAGTGCGGGGTCCAGCTGGGGTAACCCGCAACCCGAGCAGGGAAGAGCCACCAGGAGGAGGGCCGTGTCAGAGCCGGGCCTCCAGACAAGGGAGGCCAGGCGGTGGGGACAGGAGAGGAGCTCCAAGCAGAGAAAGTGCATCCTGACCTCTGTCTGGATGATGCCTGGGGAGGTGCTGGGGAGCTCAGCTCCAGGGACGCCCAGGGCTGGCACCAAGCCTAGGAATGAATGGCTAACAGTCATGGACATTATGCTAATGTTTATTGAGCGCCTACTGTGTGCCGGGACCTGAAGTGATATGCATTAACTCACCGATCAGCCCAGCCACGCAGTAATTGTACCCAGTGTTCGGGTTTAGAGACAGAGGCCCAGAGAGGTTCAGTGGCTTGCTCAAGGCCACACAGCCAGTAAGGGCTGAAGCCAGGCTGCCTGGCTCCAGGGCCCAGGTATGGATGGAGGGGTCAGAGTCTTGGGCAGAATGGCCATGGAGGCCCCAGGTGCTCCCGCAGCTGGGCTGTAGCACCAGCAGAGGGTGTCTCCTGACCCTGGGGCCCTACCTGCCACCTCGCCCCTGGAGCTGAGGCCCACTGCTACCCCCAGCCCTGGGGCAGGAATGCTGCCGCCCTCTGCAAAACCTTACTCACATTGCCCGCCTCACGTGCTCTGCACAATCCTGAATGTTCCACGGCCCGTTTCGCAGCAGGGATGCAGAAGGTCCACGAAACGAGGTGACATTCCCAAGTACACGTAAGTCCAGAACCGGACCCTAGTCTGTCCGATCCCAAAGCCCACCCAGCCGCCTCCACAGTGACCCACAGGGGTCAGTGCCAATGTTCGCTAAGCTTCCCTCTCTGTCTTGCCTCGTTTCGCGTCCTTGGCGAGGGCAGGCTTCTGCTAACCTCTCCGTGCTGTGAGCCCGCGAAGCCAGTAGCTGGGAGAATCCTGTCTCTACCTGTTGCCTGTCTCCCGACAAACCGAGCCAAAAGAGCCTAACGTTTACTGAACACCTACTACGTGCCAGCCCAGCGATCTCACGCCATGACTTTGCAGATGGATCTTTATCACATGTTACGAATGAGGAGGTGAGACTCAAGGAGGTAAAGGTCTAGGTCACCTAGCAGGTGGGGGGGGGGGGGGGGGGGGGAGGGGGGGGGGGGGGGCAGGATTCACCGCCTGTGACTCCAGGGTGCCTGCTGGAGACGCCAGAGCAGCCTGGGGGCGGTGCTGGCGCCCCCTTCAGCAGCCTCCTTCCTTCTCCCGCTTCCTGCCTGGGGAGAATTAAGTGGTGAATGTTTTCAAAGTCGATCGTCAAAAGAAAATGGTTGGAGGAAGGAAATGTGCAATTAGGAACTTCAGAGTAATTTCCATCGTGTGGTTTGAGCTCAACTGTAAACACTCAGGATAGAGGGGAAGCAGCTCTTCTCCCCGGCTTGGGGTTCCAGCCAGCTCTGCTGGGTCCCTGGGTGGGGGCGGCGGGGAAGGCAGCGGGGCCAGGAGCGCACAGGGGAGGTGCTGGGGGCTGCGGGGAGCTCCCGTTCCCCAGAGAGAAGCTTCTTCCAGCAGAAAGTGCGGACTTACAGAAAGGAAATATTAACATTATAATTATAATTCTGTTTATTTAATTAAGTTATTAAACAGGCCTGGCCTTGGGGACAGAGAGAAAAAAACCCCCTCAGATTCATCCCAATTGTTTCTCCCAGGATGTAATTAGAGCCTTTTAGAAGGGATCGGAGCCAGAAGAGGCAGGGCCCGGCAGGGCCCGGGGTCGGGGCGTTGCGGGCAGGGTCGGCCCCAGGCAGAGGCTGCTGTGCTTTGAGAACAGGCTCCATGAGGGCAGGGGTTCGGCCTGTTGGAGTCTCCTGCCTGGCACACAGTAGGTGCTCAAAAAGCAGCCGTTTGGTGAGCGCCTCGTGAGCTGTGAACATGAAGGGGCCGGAGTGGGGTCTCGGCTGCCCTCAAGACCCTCCGTGGATGGTTTTTCCAGACTCTTCCAGAGAGAGGACTGATGCCCTGCTCTGGCCTCCCTGGTGGCCATGTTGGCAGAGCGTGTTCCATGCACGGTCCCCATCACGGGTGGCTGATGACTAAGGAGGACAGCACCACCCTTGGGAGACGGTCCCCAAATTCTGCCAGCACCCAGACTCTCCTAAGGTGCTGGAACCCGGAGTCAGGAGCTACACGGGTTGAGGAGGGTTGAGCAGCTAAAGCCTCCTTCTCAGAGTCTCCATCCCATCCTTTCAATCTGAGAAGCCAATTCTGGGACCCCAGACCAGCCCTAAGGGAGCCTCCGCCGAGGGAGGGGGCGCGGGGAGGGTGCTGGCCCTGGGTAGGCCCCAGATCCGGTTCTGCGCCCCCGAGCCGACAGCTGCCCTCAGGCTCCGTGCAGAACCTCCCGTCGGACGGGAAGTGTCTCGTTCCAGCTGGCACAGCCTTATCGAACAGTCGGGCTTTGTGAGTGTGGACAGCTGCAGTGATGGTGACTGACTCTGGGCTGGGGGTGGGGGCCGGCTGGGGGACTGGATTTGGGAGGCTGAGGAGGGGGAGGCCAACGCCAGAGGCATCTGCAAGGGGTGGGGGAGTGAAGATCATGGAGGTTTCATTCAGAGCCTCCCAGAAAGCTGAGCCCGTCAAGTTGGTGCCAGGATATGAGGCCTAATAAGGGAGTGACCGGGAGGGAGGAAGAATGTGCCTGGGGAAGGTGGGAGGGGCAGGGCCTAGCCCCTGGCCCCCTGCACACAAAAGAGCCATCTTTCAATGGGCGGCACTGAAGTAGTCACAAAACTAACCATTTTGGAGGGATGGGAGGATGTAGAGACCCTTTCTTTATACAATAATTCGTCCACCCATCTACCCATCCATCCATCTACCCACACATCCATCTACCCATCTATCCATCCATCCATCTACCCAACCACCCATCTACTCATCCATCCATCCATCCAACCATCCATCCATCCATCTACCCTTCCTTCCTTCCTTCCATCCATCCATCCATCCATCCATCCATTCATCCATCCATCTATCCATCCAACCATCCATCCATCCATCTACCCTTCTTTCCTTCCAACCATCCATCCATCCTTCCATCCATCCATCCATCCATCCATCCATCCAACATTCAAACAATTTTCACTCAGTCACTTCCTCTGCTAGGCTCCAGGGATCCAGAAAACGATCAGACTGTCCCTGCCCTGGTGGCATTCCCAGTGTATGTATATGGACATGGAAGAAGGGGAAACAGAAGACAAATAAATCCTTATGGTGACTCCGGGAAGTTCTGTAGCTTGAGAAGGTGTAAACCAACTATGGATGGGTGGGGGGGTGTCTCAGTGACCGACCCTCAGGTTCTCACCTGAAAAATGGGGATGATTATTGTGGTGTTAGACAAGACAATGCACGTAAGATACACACCTTGTGCCTGGCATGGAAGGTGCTTAATGACCGTTCTGCTTATTATTTGAATCACCATTGATATCATTATTATCATCTCTGTCCAGGATGGGAGTGGGGTGGTTTAGGGAAGCCTTCCTAAATGTGGGGTCATTGAGACTGGGCATCAAAGGATGAGTAGGAGTTTGCTAGGTATAAGCCCTGGGCTCCCAGCTCCCCCCCCCACCCCCAGCAGCCCACATTTATACCGCGTATATTCCTGCCTCTGCACCTTACTTACTGTCCCTGCTCCTCTTCTCCAGGGTCTCCTTCCTTTGAGATCAGCGTCACCTCTAACTCCTCCAGGAAGACATCTTACCTACTCCAGGTGCCATCTTGCTTCCTCCTCTTTGGAGAGCGACGAGTGCTTGAAGATGGGCTAGAGAACAGTTTTGGGGGTGGAGCACCTCAGTTAAGTGGTCGGGGCAAGACTCGTAACGTTTGACTTGAGACCTGATGAGAAGTCAGCCATGTGAAGATCTGGAGAGGACACAAAACCAGTAAAGGCAAAGGTCCTGAGGAATGAACAGAGAGTTAGGCTTTCTCGAAATGTTTGAAAGGCTTGTGCACCTGAAGCAGAAGAAGCAGGGGCTTAGAACGGAGGTGAGGGCGAGAAGGAGGGAGGGGCCGATCGTGCGGGGCCCTGGAGGTAAGAACTGTGGATTTTGTTCTGAGCAGAATGTGAAACCAAGGGAAGGTGTTAGGCAGGAGAGCAACTGGTCTGAGTAAGTTTTTCAAAGTACCACTCAGGCTACCGTGGGGTGGGGGTGGGGGGCTGTACAAGGAAGGCAGTGAGAAGGGCATCCCAGTAGACAAAGCTGGAGAGGGTAGAGGAGGTGTAGCCAGAGAGACGGGGCCAGTTCAGGGCATATTTTGGAAGTAGAGACAACAAGGTTTGGTTTCTAAATCGGCTGTTTGTGGGAGAAGGGAAGAGGGATGATTCCCAGGGGTTTAGCCTGAGCAACAAGGAAAAGGATGAGCCATTTGCAGAGACCGAGATGAGCCTAGAAGAAATAGGTTTGAAAACCAGATGGGCACACACCTCAGTCCAAACACACAGGCTCTGGAGTCGGAGAGACCTGGGTTCAGGTCCTAGTCTTAACTGCTTTCTGTCTTGTCCTTGCGTTATTCCCCGAACCCTAAACCTCTGTCTCCTCACCTGGAAGATGAGGGCTTGTCACTTCATGGGAGATATTAGGGCAATTAATGTAACATGCTTAACACAATGCTCCAGGTAAGAGCTCAGATAAAGACTATAATTAGTCATTACCTGTCCACTGGATGGGGAACTCCTTGACTTCATCCAAGCAGCCTGGCTGAATCCCTTGTTCCAACAGGTCCTGGGACCTAGGCTGCCAAGAGCAGCTCCTGACAGCTGCCACTCCTCCCCCCCCCCCACTCAAGTTCCGGGAGCCTTGGGGTATGGGGCCTCCATGGGAGGGCTGCTGGTTCCAGAATTAAGCAAGATCACAGAGCACATTTTGCAATGGGTGGGAGGGAGTGGGTGCCTGGCACCCAGCAAGGAGCTCCATTCGTAGTTATCTTCCCAAACCAGCTCTAATTGGCAGAGAAAGCATCCCCAAGGCCCCTCTCTGCTTCATGAAGGGCTTGTAATTAGTAGTTGGGGATCAAAAGGGGGAAAGTTTGGCTGAGGCTATGCTTGGAGGGGGGGAGGGAGAGTTCTCTGAGAGGTGGGATTGAAAGAGTGGGTGTTCTGTTCCAATCCTTTCCCCACCCAACAGCTCTAGAGAGCAGTTACCTAAGCTCTCTAGAGGTTGGTGTTTTCTTGCTCATTTTACCTCCCCAGTGGGAGTGAAGGCTTTGGCTGAGGCAAGGATTATCTCGCTCTTCACAGCGTTAGGTGCAAGTTTACCCATTCTCCCCTCCCTGCTGACGACTTTCAAACACCTGTCTCCCAGTCTGGTCTCCCTGCTGAATTTCAGACCCCATGTCCAGCTATGTATGTTAGCGTCTCCACGCAGATACCCTATGTTGTGGCAGGTTTCATGCTGAATAACTCATGATTCCATCCAATGAACTTTTCATTTCCGTTGTTACTCTTTCCGGTTCTGGGATTTCCATTGTGTTCTTTATTTACTATTCCACTTTCTCTGCCTAGATTCCTTATCTGCTCCCTTATTATAGCTGCGTTTTCCATGAATTCTTCAAGCATATTTTTCTTTACCTCTTTGATCGTGTTTATAACCATCGCTTTGTCCGAGAAGTCTATTATCCAAAATATCCTGGTATTGATTTCTATCGACTGTTGTTTCCCCCTCTTGACTATGAGTCACATTTTCCTGTTTACTTGTGCATTTGGTAATTGTTGATTGCGTGTTGGACATTGTGATGATACGTTCATCATATCATCTGGATTCAGATATCTTTCTCTAAGAAGGGTTGATTTTTGTTCTAGCAGACAGCTCAATTCCTGGCTGATTGCTTGAATGTGTGTGCTCTTGGTTTACTATTTGTTATCGCGGACCTGCCCAAAGCCTTAGATGTCTTCCAAACGTCTCTAACTTGGTGAGAATCAAGCTCCAAACTGAAAATCTTGTCGAGGCTTGGTTTCAGGATTTGTGTACCCTACAGTAGGCTTTACTCTAAACTGTGGTCTTTACTACTAAGATAGGGTCTTTCTGGTGTCACAGCTAAACGCCTCAGGGTTTAAGCAGGTTCTGCTCTGGTTGAGCAAGAGCCCCCAAGGTCCCTAGCACTGTTTGACATCCAGCATCTCTGTCCTGCGCTCAAACCTTTAGGGGATGATACCATCTGTTAAGCCTCAGGTGACCTCACATAGACTTCCTCCTCGTCCCCTTGAAGCTTCCTCTTCTCCAGATTCCAGCCCTGCAGACTGTAGCTGCTTCAGCTATCCCAAACTCTCTGCTCCCTCAGTTCAGTGGGATCTCTTTCTTTAAAAAAAAATTTTTTTTTAATGTTTCTACATTTCTGAGAGAGAGACAGACAGAGCGCAAGTTGGGGAGGGGCAGAGAGAGGGAGACACAGAATCTGAAGCAGGTTCCAGGCTCTGAGCTGTCAGCACAGAGCCCGACGCAGGGCCCGAACTCACAGACCGTGAGATCATAACCTGGGCCGAAGTTGGATGCTTAACCCACTGAGCCACCTGGGCGCTCCTTGGGATCTCTTTCTTCTACTTGGATGCCTGCTCGTTGCACTGCCGTGGGGAAGCATCCCCAACCACAGGCCCAGGGAGATCGTGAGGCTCACTTTTTTCCTTCCCTTGGGGATCACAGCCTTGTTCTGCCTTTGACACAAGTTGAAGACCATGGCTTCGTATCTCCTGTTCAGTCTTAGGATTGTTATGGCAGAGGGGCTAATACAGTTCCAGTTACTACGCCGTGACCAGAAAAGAGAAACTCACTCTTATTCCAGACTTACTACAATCCCTCCATTTTGTCCAAACGGATCCCGCGGGGTCCTCTTTGGTACCACCCTCTCTATCACTCCCTGGCGGGGGGGGGGGGGAGCCATCAGCAAATTGGTCTCTTTGACCAATTGGAGACCAATTGGTCTGTTTGACATTGGAGCTCTTGGGTCTGTCAAAATTTCCTTCACCGCCCCCGTGACCACCGTCTCTTCTCCCTGGGGCTGCTCTGATGGTCTCCTCGCTGGCCTTTCAACCTCCAGTCTTGCTCTGTTCCAATCCTTTCCCCACCCAGTGGCCAGAAGGCCTGTTCTCGGCCCATACATCAGCTTTACATAAAACCCTGCCACGTGGTCTTGGCTGGCAGCCCTTGAGACCTGCCCCCCGCCTACGTCCATGCCCCTTTTGACAGCCAGGCCCTCACGTCCCTCCTCACGGGATCTCTGATTTCCAGATGACATCATCATTTCTCATCTCAGAGCCCTCACTTGGTGGGTGACGGCACCGTCGTGCTCTGGGTGTTTCGCCTGACAATTCCTCAGGCCTTATGTCGTCTCACGCCTCCTGAGCGACCCTCCTTGACTCTCCAAGCCTGAGTCAGGTGCTTTTTCTTTGTGCAAACACAGTGCCTGCATTCCCTGTGTCTTAGAAGGCTCGGAGCTCCTCAAAATCGGGAGTAGGAGGCTCGCTGTGCATCCCTGGAGCCTGGCCCGGGGTTCAAGCTCCCTCAGCAGCGGCTTGCGGTTCCTAAGGAACCAGCACAGTGGAGGGTTTGTGCACCATAGTGCTGTGGGGTGGGGGGTGGGGGGGGCCCTGGGGATTTTTGCTGGGGATGCAAGTCCCAGAGAGGAAAGGGTGTCTCCACGGGCTGACACCGCCGGAGACGATTCTGGGCATTTTGTGAAGGTCTTGCACAGGAAAGGGGCAGCAAAAGCTTGTCGGAGAAAGAGTGAGAGGGTCGTCTGTACCCCAGAGTGGCCCCCTGATGTGGTGCTGCTGTCCCAGGGGGCTTTGATGGAGCACATCCTCAGCACCGGCTGGGACCCCCTCGCCATTCTCCCCACAGAGGCCCCATCTCACAGTGGGGCTCCCCAGTCTGTGAGCGGGTGGCAGAGCCCTGCCTTGGGACAGGAGGGAACAGCCTGTGGCAATCACGACGGTGAGCTCTGGAGACACGCAGAGTGGGGTTTGAGTTTTGCCGCCTCCTGCCCTCGAGACCGTGCAGCCTCGGTTCCGTCCCAGACCCCACGAGGGAGCCCATGAGACGCCGGACACACGGCCGCAAGCTCCAGCCCCGGCTTGCACTGGCCCCCACGAGGCTCATGGGGCGGACGCATGTTTTCAGCTTCGCCGGCCAGTTTGCCGGGTGAATCTCTGCTGAGTCAACGTTAGCAGGTTCCCAAAGTAGAAACCTTGTCAGATCCCCAGGAATGTCAGCCCCGGTGACTCACGTGTGTTTCTCCCCAGAACACGGTCACAGGCCTTTGGAATCAGCTCAGCTATCTTGGAAGAGGCGTTGCGAGGCTGGGAGCGGAACGCTGGGACCCCGCCACACGAGAGCCGGGCCCGGGCCCGGCTGCCAAGAAAGGAGTTCCCACTAGGAAAATCTGACTCAGTCAAATCTCCGCCTTCGTTTCGGTCCACAGTTCCTTGGCTGTGGCTGCAGCTAAGAAGTATGGCTCTGCGACGAGCTGCCTGGCGGAAGGCGGTCGGGATGTTTTTGTTGTTATGGTGACGGTGTTGTCGGCGGTGACGATGGAGGGGATGCTGGTGGGGGTGGCGGTGGCGTTGACGCCTCACGCCCGAGAGCAAAGCTGTGCAAGACGCCGGGCCACCCGATCCTGCCACTTACTCCCTGGTGGCCTGGGCGACTTATCACTCTCTCTGAACCTCAGCTCCCTCATCAGCAGGGGGACAATGGTATTGTCTGCCTTTCTGGGCTGCTTGGGGATCAGAGGGACCAGGACCAGCGAGTGCCCGAGACCCCGTGGAAACCTCGGAAGCCGTACAGCGGCAAGGCGCTGGGCATGCGCTAGCCGTGTAGACAGGTCCCGGGGTCCACCGAATGCGGCTGTGGGGGATCGTGTTCCGTGATTTTCTTTTTCTGTGCAGCAGGGTTCCCCTCCTTCTTCAGGCAGCAACGCCGCCTTTTATTTGGATAATTTTTTTTTTTTTTTACCATTTTTCTTCTCGTGGGGTTTCGAAGGGGCTGTCAGTCTTGGTTCCCACCCCACATCCCCTGGTCACAAGGATGGGCGTGTGGCCCAGACTGGAGTAAGTCGAGTTCTCCCCAGGGCTTGCTAAGAGAAGCAGGGGTCCGAAGGGCCGAAGGAAGTATATATGGAGGAACAGGAAGAGGAAGAGAAACTGATGGCGGCCAAGAGAACCCCAGGGGCTTTGTTTAAGCACCTGGATCCAGCTATACCTGCAGATAGAACCATCCACTCCTGAATCTCCCAGTTACATGAGCCGTGTAACCACCTCAGGGAATCCAAGCTGTGTGCCTGTACTTTGCCAACCAAAGCGTCCTTCCCTCTACCTCTAACCTCCTCAGGCTCCTAGAAGCCCCAGAACCTTCCCAAGAAAGCAAAATCTGTGACAGGGCTGACTTCCAAGTTTGAGGACAAAAGCCTCTTGTTTTGCCGGACCTGGACCTGGCTCTTCTGTCCCCTCTTTCCAGGCAACAGAGCGAGACTGACCCAGGTCCCAGATGTCAGGGGACAGAGGTTGAGACCTAGAGCACTTCCCCTTTCCCACGTACGCAGGGAGCACCTGTACGGGGAAACTGTGCTATAAACTGTGAAGTTCCATGGCCACTTTCACTGACTATATAAACAAACAATTTGAACAGTGTAGGAAGGCACAAGGAAAGAAGTGAAAACCAGCTGATCACCACCTCTGCCTCCAGAGATAACCCTGGGACACCCGCCGCCTTCTCCCCAAGTCCCCAGATAGAAACATTCCGTTCCCTGTCAGCGGACCATAGACTTGATGTTCCGGAACTTTATCCAGGTACCCGCACATCGTGGAATCTTCTGGACACTGAACCCAGCTCCTCGCTTTGTTAGAGGGGAACTTCTTCGCGGTATCACGTAGATGTATTTATTCACCCCTACCGATGCACATTTAGGTTATTTTTTACCATTTTAAACACAACTGCAATGGACATACACATATGTTCAGATTTGGTCCATTCTGCTCAAGGGTTCTCTGAGGAGTTGAGGGTCCACGATGCAGGAAGGGGCCAACAACACTGGGTTTTACCCGCCTCCAAAGAAATCATTTTGGAGGTGGGAGAGAAAGGTTGGTGAGGTCCCACTTTTAAGAGTGGTGGCTTCCTCGGTGCTCAGTACAGGTTACCCTGCTCTTTGGGAACGACAGATGGCAGGAGGGGGAGGGCGAGGGGGAGGGGGTGGCATTGTGGGTGGTGGTTCTGTTACACTTGCCTGGTTTCATCATGAAAAGCCCCCTGCCCTGGAGGCCCCCTCCGCCCGGGCAGACTGAGACAGTGGGTCACCTCTTGCTGGGACACTCTGTCTCTGGGACAACAGGTCCCGCTGCTGCCTCCCTCACTGGCTTCTGGGAAAGTGTGTGCTGAGAAGTGCTCAGGCCGAGTGCCCAGGTAGGCTTGGCCCCTGGCTACCAGGGGCTGGCAGTGGAGACCGGCCCCAGCTCCTCTGAATCCAGCACCCAGGGGACGCTATGCCGATTCCCAAGTACAGGGTGCTTTGCTTTAGTCCACCTGGCAAGGGTGCCCATGTTGGAGGCTCACAGGTTCTCACCTCTCCTGCCCTGACCTTGCACAGAGGAGGAAACTGAGGCACAGGGAGGGAAGCGACTTGGCAGAGAGAGTGTGATAATGATGGGGTTCCCTGTGGTTTTCTTTGTGTTGCTTGTGTCGAGGTTCATTGAACCTCTTGGATCCCTGCACTTAGAGTTTTCAACAAATTTGGAAACTTTTTAGGTTACTTTTCCAAATATTTTGTTTTCTAGCTCCCTCCCCTCCTTGAGGGATCTCATCGACACTTATATTTGAACACTTAAACATTTCCCACAGTTCCTGTCACCTGTTCATTTCTTTGCCAGTCGTCTCCCTCTCTGTGGTTCATTTCGGCTAATTCCGGTTTCTCTGTCTTCAAGTTCACCCTTCTTTCTTTCTGCAACGTCTAACCCACCATTCATCCTCCCGGCCAGGGTGTAAGTCACCTGAAATGTTATTGTTTCCATCTCCAGAAATCCACACACGGCCTTTTTGTATCTTCCTTGTTTCTATTTCATACGTTCCATCTTTCCAGCAGCTTTAGAAAACATAAAACACTTGCTTGGGGAATAACCTTCCGTGTGCAGGAAATGTACAGAGATCTTGTAGGCTTCTCTGCCAGTTTCTGCTAATGCTTCCCTCTGGCATTAGTGTCGTGTGGAATATTGCTCACACCTGTTTCCATGCTCTGGTCTTCTGGATCCTCTCATTTTTGTCCTTTGTCTGCCTGTTTGAAGGGTTGACTTTTTTCCCTCATTTCAGGTTGTATTTTCCTGCTGATGATTTTGGTTGGATGGCTGACATGACAAAGTTTACGTCGTTGGGTGTTATTTTTTTATTCTGAAAACACGTTCTTAACCTTTGTTCCTTTTTTTTTTTGATGTTTATTTATTCTTGAGAGAGAGAGAGAGAGAGAGAGAGCATGAATGGGGGAGGGGCAGAGAGAGAGAGGGAGACACAGAATCCAAAGCAGGCTCCAGGCTCCCAGGTGTCAGCACAGAGCCCAATGCAGGGGCTCGAACTCACGAGCCGTGAGATCATGACCCGAGCCGAAGTCGGACGCTTAACACCCTGAGCCACCTGGGTGCCTCTTAACCTTTGTTCTTGGAGGCAGTTAAGTTCCCTGGAGATAGTCTGATTCTTTTTTGGTCTTGCTTTTAATATTTGCTGGGTGGGACCAACTTCAAAGCAAAAGGCATTCTTAGTGTTCTAACTGACGCCGATGAATTATGAGTTGTTGGTGTCAGGCACAGTTCCCAGCCCTGTGCACTCAGGGCACTGTTCCCTCACATCTCTTTGGGTGGTTCATTCCCTACCCTCAGGTGGTTTTCTCACATGGGGTTACTAAAACCATGCAGCCCTGCCCAGCATGCCTCCTATGTCTGAAGGTTTGGCTGCCCAGAAATGGGAGTGGCCTGCTATCTACTCCTATTCCCACCTTAGCCCATCATGTGTGAGCAGCCACCAGGGACAGATGTGCAGGTTGTGCACTGCACAACACTAGGGGTTGCCATTCATTGAGAATGGAGCCAACTTTAAAGAAGCAGAGCTAAGAGACAGAGAAAACAAACAAACAAACAAACAAACAAACAAACAGTTCCTGGCCTTACAATTTGAACTTCTGGAACCTTCTGTGCCTAGGTTCATGAAGTCCCATCCCCGTGTTGTTTAATCCAGTTTGAGCTGAGAGTTCTGTTCCTTGTAATAATAAGGATCCTCATTACACACTTCTTGGTTGATGTGGAGGGGTGGAGAGGAAGGGCAGTTAGAGACGAAACCTAGGCCTCTAGCCTGGGGGACAGGGGACCGTAGGGCCACCAGTCAGTGAGGAACATCTCAGGAGAAATGAGTCAGCGCGGGGACTGGGTGATGGTTCGAATTGCCAAAGGGCTCCTTGTCCCAGATTGTCCTTCGTCTTTAAGTCTCTGGCCTTGCAAATGGGACTGTGGGTATGAGAAACCTTTGCAAGGCATGAGGCTCTATGTAGGATTGCAGTGTGTGTGTGTTGGTGGGTTGGAAGATGTGATCTATGCCATCTGTGTTCACACTCGATTGCATCCCCTCCCCATAGGAGAAGGGGACAGCCCCCTGGAGGCCGTGAGACTCGGTAGTGCCTCCTGCAGAAAGGGCCCGCGTTCCTGCCCAGGGCTGCTGGGCTTGGCTCTCTGCTTACTCTGGTCAATGGAATGTATGATGATATCCTTCTTTGGAACGGAAGTGTTGACGTGCCATTAAGCGTTGCCATTGAGCGTTGCCTTCTGCTTAGACCCTGGCGTGAAGAGTGTGGGGCAGACTGTTGGCTACGATGCAGAATGTGCAACACACATGAACCTTCACTGTTCTAGACCTTTGTGACCTGGGACTAGCTGGCTGATGCGGCACAGCCATCAGGGGACGCGGCGCTCGTGGGTGACGTTGCCATCGGGCTGATGCTTGTCCCTTCCACGCACACCCAGGAATCCAGCCCTGGCCAAGCTCATGGAGAACGCATTTGGTTTTGGGCACTCACACCCGCCTAAGGTAGGTATGCAATCTGGTCTGGGGCAGAGAGGAAGGGAAGGGCAGACACCAGTGCCTTGGGCTTGAAAAAAACCAGCCTTATGGAGGTAAAACTCACATCCAACAAAATCTGTCACTTTTAAGTATTCAATTCAGCGGGGTTGACAAATGCAGGTGGTTGGGTAGCCGCAACCTTTACCAGGCTATCCAACCTTTCTAGAAGGTTCCCTTGTGCCTCTTGGCAATCAATCAGCCCTCCCCCCTTCTGTGGGTAACAACGATGTGCTTCCTGCTGCTGTGGTTCGAGTCGCCTGCCGCGGAGCCCTGTGGAAATGGAAGCATTTCCACGTGTTCCCTTCTGGGACCGTCTCCTTTGGCCCCCCGTGGCGGTGGCGAGATGGTGTGAGGCCGTGTGTGTCCACGGGGTTGTCCCTTTTCGTTGCGAACAAACCCTAGAAGGTTTATCCGTTCACGTGTCGGGGACCACCTCTGGACGCACGTGTAGGAGTCTCCCGCGGGCACACGTTATCCTCTCTCGTGGGTGAACACCCAGCTTTGGAACAAGTGGGTCGTAGAGTGAAAGGGTGTTTGAATTCACAAGAAGCTGCCCAGTGAGTCCATCGACGCAGGAGAATCCCAGATGTTCCGGGTCCCTTCCCACACCCAGTAAAAACCCGTCTTTAACGTGAGCCAGTTGTGGTGGGTGTCGAGCAGCGTCTCACTGGGGTTTCGTTTTTTGTGTTTTTTCATTCCTGTGATCACTAACGATGACAAGCGGCGTCTCATGAGTTTGTTGGTAGCCAGTCGGATATCTCCTTCTGTGGAGTGTGGGTTCATGTCCTGTGCCCATATTTTCATTGGGTTATTTGTCTCGGGATTCGACGGTAAGAGTTCTTTATATATTCTAAGAGTCTGTCGTCAGAGATGTGCGTTGGGAATATTCTCTCTCAGTCTGCGATTTGCTTTTCTGGTTTTTTTTTATCATGTTTTCCTAAGTGCAGAATATTTTAATTTCGATGAAGTCAATTTATTTTTTTTTTCTTTGATGGTTAATGTTTTTTGTGCCCTTGTAATTACTGCATGGGCCCATGAGTCATCGTGTGGTTAGTTTTTATTGACTGCTTTCTTCTGACTGTGGGTCTCACTTTCCCGTTTGTCAGTTTTTTTCTTTTTTCTCCCATGTCGACTGATTTTCTCTTGTGTTTTGCACCTTGTGGGTGAGACGTTGTGGGGATGGTCTGTTCTCTTTTCTGCCCCTGGAGAATGTTGACTTCTGTCCTGGTGGATAACGTCACTTCTCCCTGCTGACCCTGAACTTGTATGTACTTGACCTCCTACTTTGTTGGTGAGCTTTGGGGAGCCCCAGGTGTCCCCAAACTCCTCTGACTCAGGGCATGCACTTCCTACACCGTCTCCCATAGATCCCGCTGGGGCTTGATCTAAGTTTGTTGTAGGGAAAGTGGGTCTTGCCTTAGGATGTCATTCCTCCTCTGAAGACACGCCTTTTTGATATCCAGCTGGACGTCCAGGGGTCAGTGACACCCTGCGCCCTGGCTAGACCGTGTCCCCTGGCACCACTCGCCCTCTGGAATCACACTCCACCCCCAACTCTGTAGGTCCTGGCGGGTACCCTGCCCCAGCTTCCGTGCCCAAAACTCTGACCTCTGCGCCCTTGTCTCAGTGGGACCAGCAAGCTTTCTGAGGAGCCCAGCCTGCTGAGCCAGAGCGGGAATTGTCTTGTGAGATTTTGTGGCTCTCCCTCCCGAGCTTCCTTTCTCTGAGATCATGGTCATGGACAGCTGGCTCCCCAGCGTGTGAGTGTCCGGAGGGCAAGGCCAGGCCAGTACTGGGGATGCCCACAGAGCTGGAAGCAGAAGTTACGTACAACTTTTCCATCAAGTTGCTGGACCCTACCTAGAGCTCTGGGCCAAAGGCAGACTCCCCAAATAGGCCAGCTGTCCTTCTCCAGAGGTGCAAGGGCGAGGAGTGGGACGACGGGCCAGGCTGACAGACACACGCACACACACGCACACAGGGAAGCGGGATAACAACAGTGTCCCTCTTCCCCCCCCCCCCCCCCCCCCCGCCCCCGGGGGCCCGGGGGGGGGGCAAAACAGCCCCCCCCCCCCCCCCCCCCCCCCCCGTCCTCGGGTCAAAGGGATGCCTGGGTGGCGCCTGACTCGAGTCCTCTCCCTTGCGTCCCTCCCAGGGCCCCATTTTCTCACGCTTTTTAAGGAAGCTTCTCTATTTCCTAGTTACTCCCCGGAGAAGTGCCAGCCGCCCAGCACCCAGCAGTAGCCCTCCCCCTGCTGGTCTCAGGGCCCGTCCTGGAAGCCGTCTCTCCGGGGCAGCCCTGTCCGGGCCCCGGGCTCTTCTGAGCTCTGTCTGCAGGGCCTCCCGGGGGACCGTGCGCCCACCCTCCCCCATAAGCGGGACACCTGCGCACAGACCTCTGTGCTCAGTGTGGGACACAGAGGCGGAGCCCGGGAGGAAGCCGGGACCTGGGCCACCACTGCTCCCCAGATAAGGAGCCTGAGCCCCAGAGAGAGGCCAGCCTGGAGCAACGGCCCAGCCCAGCCCAGCTCCAGATTCGCACCCAGGGCTCTGCTGCAACCTATTTCCACACCCCGTGGGGCCTCTTTACTACGTGCCCACACTTTTCTCGGGGGCAGAGGCAGTATCTTTGTGCTCATCCCTTCATGCATTCATTCGTGCGTTCATTCGTTCACTCGTGTTGGGGTAAAACTGTGAGTGTTCCCAGCCCGCCCTCCGCCCCCCCTGCAGGGGGTCCTGCTGGGTCCCCGGGGCTTCCTCCCTTCCCTTCCATCCCCCCAACCCCCCACCCCCCGGGAGGGTTTCTGTCCTTCTAGAAGGCAGGTTCCGACGCAATAGTGCCTCGGGGAGGGAGGGGGCGGGGGGCCGGGGGTGTGGGGTGTTTTCAGGAGGGGCCGTGGGAGGAGGGGCGGCTCACGGCTACACAGTTTGTGTGCCCTTCACGGACAAACCAGCGGAGATGGCTGAAGTGAGCTGTGGGCTTCAGGCCGGCGCAGACGCTGCTAGCTCGGGAGCCCGATCGCACATCTAGCCCTTCTGACTCACTGCCTCCCACTGCAGAGCACGGGTGTCCTGTCACAGCCTCCTTAGCCATGGGATGGCCATGTGGCCCATTTCTGGCCACTGAGACATAAGCAGAAGGCTTCTGGGAACGTGGGGGATGTCTAAAACTTTCCTGACCAAAAAGAAGGAAAGGAAAGACAAACACAGTGGGCGCTCTTTCTTCCCACCTTGGGGGTGGAGGTGAGGCCCAGCGCCGTGGCAGCCATCTTGCAGCCAAGAGGCAACGGGCGGGAACGGCAAGCCAGAACCGTAGAGAGGCCAGCCACTGAGCCGACGGCAGTGGCAGCCTATTTCCAGACTCCTTGTGTGAGAACAAAAGTCGAGGTTAGTGGGGCTCCCCGTGAGTTGTTAGTGAAGGCATTCCTGAGTGACATGTGGACCCTGTGTACGTGTGTGTGTGTGTGTGTGTGTGTGTTAACTATAACAGTGACTGCACGAGACAAGGCCCCAGCGAGTTTGTACAGTTTCCCACCAATATATGCTGAACCTTTGCTCTGGGAGAGGCACTAGGTAAGCGGTGGTTATAAGACAGATGGACACCTGTCCTCAAGGACGCTGCGGGGGAGGGGCAGATGGCGAGCAAGCAATTTCGAGGTGCGCGTGGCCCGGGCAGGGGGAGCACAGGAGGTGGTAGGTGCTTCTGATCTGTTCTGCAGGGGGCCCATGGGCCAAAGGTCCTCCGGGGAAATGACACTGGAGTGGAGACCCTGTTGTGGGCTGAGGTGGGTCCCCCGTATTCATATGCTGGAGCCCTGACTCCCAGTGTCTCAGAATATTCCTCATTTGGAGAGAGGGTCTCCACAGAGGTAATCGAGGTGGTTTGGGTGGGCCCTGATCCCGTGTGACCGGGGTCCCTGTAAGAAGAGGGGATCGGGGCACAGACACGCACGGAGGGACGACCCCGTGAGGACACAGGGGGCGGATGGCCGTCCACACGCAAGGAGAGAGGTCTCGGGGGGGACCCGGCCCTGCCCACGCCTGGACCTTGGGCTCCGGCCTCCGGGACCCGGGGCCAGTGAACATCTGCTGCGTGAGCCCCGTCTGTGGACCTGTGTTCAGGCTGCCCGAGCCGATGCTTACAGACCCAGAGGATAGATGTGCATTAGCCGGAAAGGGGAGGGCTGCATTCCAGGCAGAGGGAACAGCATGTGCGCCGCAGAGGCCAACCAGACTCAGGGTTCTCTGGAGGCGCATAGGCGGGGCACACAACTGGACGTCAGGGGCAGGCCGGGTCCCACAGGTCTGGACGCCCTGCCCAGGCACTGTGTTGTGGACCCGCAGGACGGAACGGAGCAGGACTATGGCCTGCTCTGATGTCCGGGCGCAGGGCAGAAGCAGGGGGCAGGGGCTAAGCCCAGGGCAGAGGGAGCAGGAGAGCAGAAAGGGGCCCCGTGGTGTCACAGGACAGGGGCAGGGTCCCAGTGGCAGCGACCCACGCTGCAGGGTCACATGTGGCCCCGCAGCCGCGTGCTTTTGTCTACACGGGGGCAGGGCTCGTGCTGGGGCGAGGGGCTGAGCCTCCGGGAGGCCGAGCGCCCGCTGGGGAAGGGGGTGATTAGCGGGGCCCCTTTGAAGACGCCGCCGGGCTCTGGGCTAAGCCGCCAGTGCGCAAGCAGGGACCCCCCCTCCCCCCAACAACCGGCCCCATCTGACGCGTTGCATTTGAACTTCATAAGGGGGAATATTTGTGTCCTGGAGGTGGGATGAAACGTAGCCGGCCAAAGAATTTTAATCACTCACGTAAATGGCCCGCAGTCTGCATTTTTCCGCGGCCACCTTGTATTCATCTCTTTAATTTTCCCTGGAGGGCGAGGCAGACACGGCTCACCAGCCCTCAGGTTTTGCGGGTGGGCTCCAGAGGTGGCCTGGGGCATCCACTTGTCACCTGGGCCCTGTCACCTGTCACCTGGAGGCTGCCTCCGCCGACCGGCCTCACCCCGAGTCAGGGAGGACCCGGTGGCAGGCTCAGTCCCGCTCTCACGTGAGCCTTCATGGCATCCCCATGCCTTGGGACCACTGTCGGCCCTGTGTCACAGGCGGGGACACCGAGGCTCCCGGAGGCCGAGCGCCCTGCCAGGTTCGCACAGCTCACCTGCTGGCCCCGCCCGAGGCCCTGCACCGTGGGGACCTTTCCTTGCTTTGCCGTCACTCCCTGGAAATTCTCCAAGTCCCCCTCCGGTGCCCCGGGGCTGGGAGCCCTCAGTCAGGCCTGAACCCACACATGCTCCAGAAATTCCTTCTTCCCTGCGGGGTGTTCTTACCGTCCCCACATCGGGTGCATGGGGTTCGTATCTTAGTCCCCGAACCTGTGAATGTGACCTTATTTGAAAAAAGGATCATTGCAGGTGTGATTGAGACCAGCCTCTCCTGGACTATCCAAGGGGCCCTAAGCCAGTGACAGGTGTCCTTATAAGAGAGGAGGAGAGAAGGGGCCGTGTGACCACAGAGACGGGAGTGATTCAGCCACCAGCTCAGGGACGCCTGGAGCCCCGGGATTGGAAGAGGAGGAAGGACCCTCTCCCGGCACCTCCGGAGGGAGGGCCGCCCTGCCCACACCTTGATCTTGGACTTCTGTTCTCCAGATGGGGACAGAATATATTTCCATTGTTTTAAATTACCCAGTTTGTGGTTGTTTGTTCCCGAGGCCCCAGGAGGGTGAACGCGTGGGGTCGGCTGGATGCCCTGATGACCTATAGGGTCGTCTGGAGCCCTGGTTCCAGGGGGGACAGCCTCACAAGCAAATGGGTCCCTCTGGCCATCATGGTATTTCTGTCATGGGACAGCGTGGGCCTGGGTGAGGACACTCTTGACACGCTGATTTGGAGTGACTCAAACTGTCACCCGCACACAAAATATATCCCTCCCGGGCCCTGCCTACACTGGGGCATCTCCATGCCGGACCCTACAACATTCTCTCAGAGAAGGTGAATTTCTCCCACGATCCCTCGAGGTGGGACTTTACTGTCCCATTTATAGACGAGGCGATGCCGTGAGGCGGGGGGGAGATGAAGCTGAGGTCCTGGTCACTGTGTGTCCCCTTTGCGGTGGCCCTGATGGCAAAGCCTGGAGAGGCTTTACGCACAGCTGCCCAGTGGCTCCCAGAGACCGACAGAGGTGAGTCCGGGGTGGGGGCTCACAGGCCGGCTTCCACTCTGCAAACAGCGGGTACCCCAAATCCCACCGGTGGTCCACACTGAGACAGGGCATGGCCGAGGGCTGGGACCCCCCCACCTCCCTCTGCCACCTGGGCCTGCACCAGTCTCCCCAAAACCCAACCTACCGCCTGTCCTAGGAGGGGTTCCCAGAGCAGACCGCGAGAAGGGATCCTGAGAAAGAAATCTGTAGGGAAATGAGCCCAGGGAAGACGGACAGCTTGTAGGGCATCAGGACACAGGGCTCAGGCGGCCTAGAAAGGGGTGGTTTTGAGCAGCGTCCCACGGAGACAACTTAGCTCGAACCTCCAAAGGGCTCTTAGACACATGGGTCACCCCCCCCAAGGTTCAAGGTCAAGGGCGAGGAGCCACCCCTGCAGAGTCCTGGCATACTTCACCAGAGCCTGAATTAGCGAAGACACGAGCAAAGAGGGCTGGGGCGAGACCAGAAGGGACACAGGGGACTCATGTTGCAAGACAGACATCCAGGGCACCCTCCGTGGGGGCTAATGTGGCCTGGGGGTCCTGGAAGTGCCTGCTGGGAGGGGGTGAGTGGGAGAGCCTAGGGGAAGCGGGCAGGGGGTTCTGCAAGGAGGGGGTATCATGAGCTGAATTGTGTCTCCCCCTCCCCAAATTCATATGTTGGAGTCCTAACCCCCAGGACCTCAGAATGGGACCTCGTTTAGACAGAGGGTCTTTGTAGAGGTGGTCTAATTAAAGTGAGGCCATGGGGATGGGCCTTGGTTCCATAGGACTGGTGTCTCTACAGGAAGAGCCCATTGGAACACAGACACACAGAGGGAAGAACTCACGAGCACCCCCAAGGAGGAGGGGGCCCTTCAGGAGGACCTGGCCCTGCCAACACCTTGATGTTGGGCTTCCAGCTTCCAGAACTGAGACCGTAAATTTCCGTGGCTTAAGCCACTCAGTCTGTGGGACTTTGTGGCAGAAGCCCTAACACGCGAATGCAGTGGACTTCCATGTATTCAAATGAGAAGGACAACATTTTGAGGAAATGGAAGCTGCCCGTTGGGGACGACAGGCTGTGGATTTCTACCAAATGCAGTAGGAGCCATTGAAGGATTAATTTCGGGGACAGCAGAGAGAGCTTAGGGGGATGGGTATCACATGATCAAGCATGCATCTTAAATTTTTATTTACTTTTTTAAAAAGTTTACTTATTTATTGATTTGAGAGAGAGAGGAGGGGGAGAGAGAGAGAGAGAGAGAGAGAGAGAGAGAGAGAGAGAATGCAAAAACGTGTGCAAGCAGGAGAGGAGAAGAGCTAGAGAATCCCAAGCTGGGCTCAATCTCCTGACTGTGAGATCATGACCTGAACTGAGATCAGGAATTGGATGCTTAACCAGCTAAGCCACCCCGGTGCCCCAATTTTTATTTACTTTTTCATTGGAGTATAACTTAGGGTAAATATAAGTGTACAGCTCAATGAAGTTATACTTCAATTTTATTGAGATACAATGGGTGTACAATAAACTATCCATATCTAAGTGTTCAATTTCATGAGTTTGACATATGCAAACGTGTGTGAAGCCATGGACTCAAGCAAGGTCATGAACTCATCCATCACATGCCCTGGACCCCCGTAATCCACCTTTCTCTCTGCCCTTGTCCCCGGGACAACCGCTGATCTGCTTTCTTTCACTAGACGTGTGTTAGCATTTTCTATGACTTTATACAAAAACAATCACAAAGTACACGCTCTTTCTTTTGGTCTGACTTCTCTCATTTAGCACGAATGTTTTGAAGTTCATCTATGGTGTATCATGTGCCAACGATCCACTCTTGTTTGTTGCTGAATACTATTCCACTGTGTGAACGCATCACACTTGTTATGTGTTCACCCACTGGTAGACCTTTGGGTTGTTTCCAGGTTTAAGCTGTTACAAATAACGCTGCTGTGAACATTCCTGTACAAACCCCTGTGTGGACACAGGTTTCTATTTCTCTTGAGTAAACATCTAGGGGTGGAATAGTTGGGTCACACAACATGTATGTGTTTAGCTGTGTAAGGAAGTACCAAACCTTTCCCCCAAAGTGGTTGTACCATTTTAAACTCTTACCAGCATAAACGAGAATTCTGGTAGTTTTATATCCCTGCTCGAACTTGGTGTGCTTAGTGTTTTTGTCATTGGTCATCCTGGTGGGGGTGCAGTGGTAGGTCACTGTCATTTGAATCTCCATTTCTACAATGGCTAATGATGTTGAGGACTTTGTCGTGTGACCATTTGTTTATCTTCTTTAATTCAAGATGTATTCAAGTCTTTTGCTCACTTTTATCGGCTTGTCTTCTTAGGGTTCTTAGAGACATGCATATATTCTGGACATGAATCCTTTGTCTGATATCTGTGCTATCAATATATCTCCTGTCTGTCATTTGCCTTTTCATTCTCTTACTGGTGTCTTCTCAACGAGCAGAAAATTTTAAAGACTGATTTTAAAATTTTTCCCTTACTGGTTTGCACTTCTCATATTTTTAGAAAATCTTGGCCCACCTCAAAGTCACAAAGGTTTTCTCCTCTGCTTTCACTGAGAAGTCACATAGGTGGAAATCCAGTGGATCCAAGCCGTTTTTTGAAGACTCATTTTTCCCCTTCCCTGAACTGCACTGGCACCTTTGTCAAAAATCAATTAGCCATTTTTGTGTTCTGTTCCATTGATCCATGTGTCTGTCCTGACGCTGCTACCAAACTGTATCAATCACATATATTGTGAAATCAGATAAGTTCTCCAACTTTGTCATTCTCTTATAAAAGTTTTTTCAGGGGCGCCTGGGTGGCTCAGTCGGTTAAGCGGCCGACTTCGGCTCAGGTCATGATCTTGCAGTCCGTGAGTTCGAGCCCCGCGTCGGGCTCTGTGCTGACAGCTCAGAGCCTGGAGCCTGCTTCAGATTCTGTGTCTCCCTCTCTCTGACCCTCCCCTGTTCATGCTGTGTCTCTCCCTGTCTCAAAAATAAATAAATGTTAAAAAAATTTAAAAAAAAATAAATTTTTTTCATTCATTCTAGGTCTGTGCATTTCTATACACCTTTTAGTATTAGCTTATAAATTTTTACCCGAATGTATTGGATGTATACATAAGTCTGAGAACAACTACGATCTTAATATTGAGTCTTCCAATCTATGAACATGGTATATCTCTTCACTTGTTTAGATCTTCTACTTTTTTTTTTAAACTGTCTTGGTGTTTGTATACATTGAGAAATGATCACCACTATAAGGCTAGTTAACACCCATCGCCTTCCATAATCATAAAAAAATTTTTTCTTGTGATGAGCACTCTTGAGATTTACTTTCTTAGCCACTTTCATGTACGCAATACAGTATTATTAACTAGAAGCGCCATGCTGCTTATTACACCCCTATGGCTTGTTTTACAATTGGAAGCTTTTGCCTTTTGACCCCCTTCACCCACTTTGCCCATCACAAGCCCCCACCTCTGGCAACCACCAGTCTCTTCTCTATCTACAAGTTTGGTTTTTTTGTTTTTTGTTTTTTTTTCCCCCAACATTTATTTATTTTTGGGACAGAGAGAGACAGAGCATGAACGGGGGAGGGGCAGAGAGAGAGGGAGACACAGAATCGGAAACAGGCTCCAGGCTCCGAGCCATCAGCCCAGAGCCCGACGCGGGGCTCGAACTCACGGACTGCGAGATCGTGACCTGGCTGAAGTCGGACGCCCAACTGACTGCGCCACCCAGGCGCCCCTGGTTTTGTTTTTTTTAGATTCCACATATAAGTGAGACCATACGGTATTTGTCTTTCTCTCTCTGGCTTAGTTCACTTGGCATACCTTCAAGGTCCATCCGTGTCATCTGTCACAAATGGCAAGATTTCCTTCTTTTTTATGCTGAATGACATTCCATTGCATGTGTGTGCGTGCGTGTGTGTGTGTGCATGTGTGTGTGCACACATATATATCCACTCATCCATTGATGGATGTTGTTTCTTAGGTTGTTTCTTAGGTTCTTAGGTTGTTTCTTTGTCTTGGCTGTTGTAAATAATACTGCATCATGAGGTCATCATGAGGGTGCATATGTCCTTTTGATTAGTTTTTATTTTCTTCAGATAAATACCCAGAAGTGGAGAAGTGCTAGATTTTATGGTAGTTCTACTTTTAATTTTTTGAGGAACCTGCATACTGTTTTCCATAGTGGTGCACTAATTTACATTCCCAGCAACAGCACACAAGAGTTTCCTTTTCCCCACATCTTTGCCAACATTTGTTATTTCTTGTCTTTTTGATAATAGCCATGGTGATGGTTGTGAGGAGATATTTCACTGTGGTTTTGGTTTTGGTTTTACAGATACTTAATGTTGACCATCTTTTCACATACCTGTTGGCCATTTGTATGTCTTCTTTGGAAAAATGTCTATTCAGATCTTCTGCTTCTTTTAAAAGTTGAATTGTTTGTGTTTTTTGCTATTGAGTTGTATGAGTTCTTTATATATTTTACATATTAACCTCTTAGAAGGTATATGATTTGCAATTATTTTCTCCCATTCGGTAGGTTGCCTTTTCATTTTGTTGATGGTTTTCTTTGCTGTGCAACTTTTTAGCTTGATGGAGCTCCATTTGTTTATTTTGTTTTCGGTGTCACATTAAAAAAATCATCTCCAAGACCCATGTTAAGGAGTTTACCACCTGTTTTCTTCTCAGAGTTTCATGGTTTCAGTTCTCACATTTAGGTCTTTAATCCATTTTAATTTTCATGTATGATGTAAGTTAGTGGTCCTGTTTCGTTCTTTTCCATGTGTCTGTCCAGTCTTCTCTTCTGTTGAAGAGACTATCTTTTTCCGCATGGTATATTCTTGCCTGTGTCATAAATTAAACCAAGTATAGATGCATGGGTGAATTTCTGGGCTCTATTCTGTTAGTTCTTCTTAAATTTCTCTCAATAAAGTTGTAATTTTTCAATATGGGGTCTTGGTTGCCTCTTATTAGATTATTTCAAAGTATTTTTTTTTGAGGGAGGGTTGCTGTTCTAAATAGATTTTTTTTTAATTTATGAAATTTGCCTCCTTTATGTGATAATATTATGAATCACATTTCAAATATTTAGTCAACTTTGCATTCCTAGGTTAAACCCTCCTTATTCCTGATGCATTATTACTTTTGTATATTATGGGATAGGACTTGCTAATATTTTAAAAGGATTTTTGTGTCTGTTTTCCCAAGGAATGTTGGTCTACAGTTTTATTTTTAAAAATGTCTTTGTCGTGTTTTTGCATTAGGGTTGTGCTTGTCTTATAAAATGATTTGGGTGATGTTTCCTTCCTCCTTCCTTTCTAGAAAAATAAAAACGTATGTAAGATTGATTCATTTCTTCCTTGAGTGTTTAATAAAATTAACCAACAAAACCATCTAGTTCTGGATTTTCCTTTTTGGAAGAGTTTTTTTTTTTTATTATTCTAAGTTAACTTTCTTTTTTAAAAAATATAATTTATTGTCAAATTGGCTTACATACAACACCCAGTGCTCATCCCAACAAGTGCCCTCCTCAATGCCCATCACCCACTTTTCTCTCTTCCCCACCCCCCCATCAACCCTCAGTTTGTTCTCTGTATTTAAGAGTCTCTTATGGTTTGCCTCCCTCCCTCTCTGTAACTATTTTTTCCCTCTTCCCTTCCCCCCTGGTCTTCTGTTAACTTTCTCAAGATCCACATATGAGTGACATCAACAAAACTAAAAGGCAACCTGATGGAAAGGGAAAAGATATTTGCAAATGACATATCAGATAAAGGGCTAGTAAGTTAACTCTCTTTAACAGATGCAGGACTATTCAGATTTTCTGTTTCCTCTTGTATCAATTTGTGAAGTTTGCTTTTCCCACAAATTCATTTATTTCATTTAAGTTGCTGAATTTGTTGGTATAAAGAAGTTCACGATGCTCTTTAAGATTCTGCAGGATATGTGGTGACAAATTCTTTCAGTTTTTGGTTTTGGAACTGATATTTGTAGTTTCTCTTTCTCTCTCTCTCTCTTCCTCTCTCTTATTTACTTCAACAGTCGAGGAGTTTATTTTGTTGATCTTCTCAAAGAATCCATTTTTGGCATTTTTTTTGCTTTCTCTTTTGGCTGTCTGTTTTCTATTTGATTGTTCTTCCTCTTCTCATTGTTATTTCCTTCCTTCTTCATTTGGATTTACTTTGCTTTTCTTTTTCGAGCTACCCAAGTTGGATCTTTGGGTAGCTCTTTTAGATTTTTAGATCAGATTAGCTGATTTTAGATTGCTCTTTGTTTTCGAACGTAAGTATTTAAACTTCTAAGTTTCCCTGTAAGCACTGCTTTTGCTACACCCCACAGATTTTGATATGATATATTTCCACTATCATTCAATTCAAATTATTTTCTAATTTCTCTTGTGATTTCATTTTTAATTCATGAGTCATTTGTAGATTCATGAATCATTTATAGATATTTGGGATTTTCCCTAGATGTCTCGTTATTAATTTCTAATGAGATTCAGTCATTGTCAGAGAACAAACTCCAGATGATTTCTGTCCTTTAAAATTTGCTGAGACTTGACTTATGGCCCAGCATACGGTTTATCTTGACAAAAAGTGCAATTGACAAGAATTTGTACTCTGTAGTTACTGGATGTAGTGTTCTATAAATATCATTAGATCAAAGCAACTAATAGTGTTGTTTGTACCTTCCATGTCTTTGCTGATTTTGTTTTGTATATTTGTTCTATTGATTGCTGAGGGAGGGGTGTTAAAATCTCCCTTTTATGATTGTGAAATTGTTTATTTCTTCCCTTGATCCTGTCAATTTTGCTTCATGCCTTTTCAGGCTTTATTAGTAGGCACATAAAAATCTATAACTGTTACAGCCTCCTAGTTAATCATCCCTCCTATTATAACAAATGTCTCCTTTATCTCTGATAATACTTTCTGACTTGAAGTCTACTATTAACATACATCTTAATTAATATTAATATAACCACCCACCTACCTGATGCTTATTATTTTTGTGGTGTATCTTTTTCAATTTATTTATTTCAACCTATGTGTGTCTTTATATTTAAAGTAAATCTCTTATAGGCAGCGTGTAATCAGGTCTTGCTTTTTTTTTTTTTATCCATTCTGTCGATCTCTTGCTTTTAATTGGCATTTTTAGAATATTAACAATGTCAGTCCTTTCTAAGTTTTGTTTCTTTCTTCTTCCTTCTCTGCATGCCTTTGGATTATTGAGATTTTTTTAATATTCCATTTTAATTTACCTATTGGCTTTCTGGCTTTATTTCTTTTTCTGCATGTGATTACTCTAGGAATTGTAGTATCCGTACCTAATCTTTCTCCAGCTGATTAGAATTACTATAGCGTTATTTCACAGCCTACCTCACCTTGAGTTTCAGAGAGGGGATAGTGGGGGCCACCTCCTGACTGGCCCATGCCCCTCCCTGGTTTCAGCTCCTGGCCCTCCCAGTGGGGGCATAAAGCCCTGAGAGCATCAAAAAGACGAAGGCACAGCACTTCTCTCCAGGGGCTGGTATACAAGCCTCCAGGGCTCATGAGGGTCTCTTAGCCCATCTGCCCTCATGTCAGCCCTGGGTCCTCTCAAGGCCACTACTGTGGGTGTATAGGTTGTACACTGCACAACTCTAAGGTCACCATTCTCATTGTAGTCTTGGGGCCCCACTATCCAGGAACCCTTTGGGCCTTGTCCTCTGTCCATAGACCTCTAGCTTACCTGCCCTGCCATTCCCCCAGCACGGGGTGGCACCAGAATACCAGGGCCCAAGGGTGAAGCCACAGGCACTGACTAGATGATTGGTTTGAATCATCCGCCTGGGTTTGAATTCTCTGACACGGGACCCAGAGAAGATTTCCCTCCTCATTGTGCCTCGGTTTCCTCACCTGCAAAGTGGGAGTCAAGGTAGCACTTGCCTCACAGGGTCCAAGTGGGGATGAAGTTGGACGACCCAGGTGAGGTGCTCCCCAGTCAGTACTGGCCACGGTTATGCTCGAGGTGGCCAGGTCAGGGCAGAGCCACCAGAGGTGTCCAGGGGCCACGCAGGCCTTTGAGAGGCGCCGAAGGCCTTGGGTCCACATAGCAATTGCCACCCACACAGGCTGACGTCCCTTCCAGTGTTGCAGCAGGGCTAAGGTCACTTGGAACCACAGAGAGGGGCGGGTGAGCTGGGGGTGGGGGCAAGCCAGAGTCCCTGATGGGCGGGGCTCAGCGGCTCCCCTCAGAGAGACCCCAGGGGCTGCTCCAAGTCAGACCCAGCCTCTGTCCTGGCCGTGGGAGAGAGTTGAGGGCTCTGTGGCCTCCCCAAGTAACCCAGGGCCACAAGGTAGAGGCTTGGGGCCGAGATGGAGAGGCAGGGGCTCGTGGGCAGCTCTGCACATCCCCAGGCCAGGCCCACGGGGATACGAGGCAAATTTCAGGGTGGCGTGGAGGGGTGGGGTGTGTGTGGGCCTTGGTGCCTCTTTCTGTCCCATCCCCCCTGCCCTTTCTCAGCCTAAAGGGAAGAATTGGCCTTCAGCAAGCTCCCCGGTCCAGTCATAACTGCAGAACCCCTCTGCAGAGTGGAGCCGTCGCCCCCTCCCCTCTGTTACCGGCGAGCTGCCCAGGGTCATGCCCAGCCTGCCCAGCCTGTGAATGGTGGGGCCAGATGCGAAGCCCAAGCTGGTCTCGGTCCAATTGGCGACGCACGAGCGATTCCACACCGAGAGAAGCGCAGGCAGAGGTCCGCACGAACGCTTGCGTGTAAATGCTCGTAGCAGCACTAATCATAACAGCCCCAAAGTGGAAACAGCCTACAGGCCCACCAACCAACAAATGGATGAATGAAATGGGGTCTGTCCGTACAAGAGAATATTGTTCAGCCCTGAAAAGCAATGAAATTCCGGAGCCTGATAGACACTACAACACGGACGAGCCTCGAAAACATTACGTTAGCGAGAGGACCGCAGACTGTGTGATTCCACTTAGAAGGAGACCGCGGTTGCCAGGGGTGGGAGTGGCTGGGGAACTGGGCGGAACCTGGGGGTGGGGCTGAGGGGCGTGGCGTTTCTTTGGCGGGTAAAGAAAACGTTGAGGTTGATGGTGATGATGCGTGCATGGCTGCGAATTCACTCAAAACCACTGAACTGCACACTTCAAACGGGCACATCGTGGGGTACGCGAGTTATTCCGCAGGAAAGTTGCCAAGGATGAAAGGACGGAGAAGGTTTGTGAAGGGCCTGTCCCGGCGTCTTACCCCTTGTGTGCAAATCCATGCATCGAGACCACACAGCCAGGTGCCTGGCCCTGCACCCTGCACTGTTCAGCGCTCCAACGTGGGTCTCTTTCCTCGGGCCCGCGCTCTGGGGCTCTCAGGCCACGCCAGTCACCTGCCCCGGGCCAGGTACTGGGCTGAGGACAGACAGCCCAGATCCAGCCAAGTCACCGCGTGTGGCAGCCCTAGTGTGCTCACTCGGGATCCATCCGCCGAAGGAACACAACCAGGAGCAGACTGTGTAGTGATGAAAAGGCGTGAGCGCCCCAGCGCCTGGCCTCGGCGATTCTCTAGTAGTCAGTACACAGCTGCGTAACAAAGAGGCCCGAAAATCCGGTGGTTCCGTCGCAACATTGACTTCTCCCCGGAAGGCCAGGTGAGCCGCCCAGGCCTATCTGGGCTCTTTACCTCCTGTGCTCAGCTGTTCTCAGCAAGTAGTTTCCGCCTCGGGTCCCAGATTGGCAACTTATTCCTGGCCACAGCTTGCTGCAAGGGAGTCTGGGAAATGCAGGCCATGTGCCCAGGTCAGCATGCCGTCACTTGACCACTGTGGAAGGGAAGAAAGGAAGGCCTAGTGGGCTCCAGGCATGTAACACCACCTCCTGGTTTGTAAAGTGAGGGTGACAGTCCCAAGGGACCCCGTGCTGGGGTTGGGAGGACAGAGGGTGGAGGTCTGCCCAGGAGAGCCCCTGGTGGTGCAGTCGGGATGGGGCACAGAGTGAATCATCACCGTGGAACCCCCTGGGAGCCCAGAGACTCCGCCTCCACGGCCCTCAGCTGGGGTGGACCGGGCGCGAGCGCGACCTGGTGCTGGGGCAGCTCCTGCGGACACGGCCCGTCCGGGAGGTTGACTCGGCATATCCAGGGGCCATAGCTCTTCCCTGTGCTCTGGCCCCAACCCACTGGCCGGCCGGACGCTCGATACAATCTGTTTGGAAAGCAAAACAAACTCTTTTGAAACCGCTGCTGAGGGCACAGACCGAGAGCCTCGCCCCCGCCCTTGGGGGGCTGGTGGACATCTGAGACTCAGGGAAACCTGGCAGGAGAGGCTGCGGGTGAGACGACCGCCCTGCTCTGACCCTCTGAGGCAGCAGAGGCCTGCAGTTTAGACAGAGGGCGATAGGGAGCCCGTGAGGGACACAGAGGGAGAGCACGGTCAGAGGAGCGCTTTAGCAAGTTGGGGCAGCACAGCTCTGCCAGGAGGACGATGCCGTTGATGGGAGAATTGACCCGGGACCAGATGGGGGTGACGTATGTGAGTGACATCTTAAAACAGGAATCTGGATTCAGTGACACGAAGGCCAAAGGGGGCCCAGGTCAGGCCCAAGGCCCCCCCCAGAGGGGTTCAGTCTGAAGTCTGGAAGATAGGTAACCCCTACTCAGGAGGCTCTGGGCCCCAACAGGGCAGAGGGTTTAGGGCAGGCCTGCGAGACAGGGCTCTTGCCATCCACGGTGGCCGAGGTGAAGGGACAACCACAACCCCTTTGTGGTTTCCCTCACCTTCGACCAGCTGTAGAACCAGCGGGCTGGGGAAAGAACCAGCGATGGCGGACATCGAATGAGGGTGTGTGTGTGTGGGGGGGTCTGGTGAGTTCTTCCTGCCACAGGGCCTTTGCACACACCATTGCCTCTGACGAGCATATCCACTCCTATCCCCGTTTCACTCAGGTGACTCCTGTGCCGGCCTCAGATCCAGATCATGGGGCACTCCCCGGGAAGGTGTCTCTGGTTTCCCGGGCTTGGGTCACCGAGCACAGAGCCGGGCCCCGGCTGGGCACTCATGACTATTTGTGGAATGAGCAGAGAGAAGAGAGTGCCACAAACCCCCATGCCCGGGCCCCTGAGCAGCCACAGCAAAGTCAGCCCGGGTGCCTGCTGGCAAGAGCCTTAGATGGCGGAAGAGGACAGGGTGGGCTGGGGGGAGGGTGGTCTCAGGGTGGAGGACCCAGGGAGGCAGGTGGATTGCACGGCAGGCGGCCCGCGTGCTGCCCCGACCAGCTGAGGAACGGTGGACAAGGGACTCAAGGCCTCCTCTGTGTCACTCCCCCTTCTGCGGGGTCGGGATAATGACATGCCCCATAGGGCTGTGGTAAGGGCTTAAGCAAGTCGTTCATTAAAGGTTTCAGGACACCGCGTGGAGCGTCGTAAGCGGGTGCGTCTGCTTTATTTGTTTCGAAACGAAGCTTAAAAGAAAACAACACCCATACAAACGATGCATAAATGTCCAAGTCATGAGCTTAAAAGAACCAAAACAAAATGTCCAAAGAGAATTTAGAACCCCCGAAATCCTGCCCAGCTAAAGAAACCACTTGGAGCGGCCAGGGTCAGGTTCAGCTGAGTGACAGTCAATCTCCCAAAACGGCAGTGGTTCCGGCGAGGCAGAAGTTGGTTTCTCTTTCGTGTGAAAGTCCCCACACGGACGAGAGGTGGTCCTGTCTGACGAAGCCCTCCAAGACTGAGACCTCTTACTGTCCCCTGCGCCATCACCCTGGAGGCACGATCCTCCCGAGACCTCGGGGTCCAGAATGGCAGCTGGAGCTCCAGCCGTCACTTCTACCTTCCAGGATGGAATAAGGGATGAGGAAAGCGCATGCCACTTAAGTTTAAGGAAGATTTCTGGAAGCTGCAATATGTCATTTCTTTCCTTTTTTACCTCCCGTCGGTAACATGGCCACATTCAGCTGCCAGAGAAGCCAGGATACATGTCCTTTATCAAGATAAGCCGTGTGCTCGGCTAAAAACTGTGGGTCCTGCTACCAAAGACGGGGGTGCAGGTCGGGCGAAAGCCGGAAGTCCTGCCATTCTGCAGGTGCCATCTTGGTGAACACACACGCACAGATACATGCACACACGTGTGCACACACGGGCAAGCAGTCTTACCTTGCTTGCCTTCTGAATTCAAAAGCCGGTCACAGGTACCTTCCCGTGTCCACGGAGATCCCCAAGATCATTTTTAAAGACGGCTCCAATTCCATCACGTCGACGCTTGAAGATTCCCGCAGCAGCAGGAGACGCTCCGGCTGCCGTCGGGTTCCAGGCGGCGTAACCCACGGCCGCATGAGCATCCCTGAGCCATCCTCTTTGTACCTGGTTGGAACATTTCTTTCGCGTAAGTTCCCAGAAGTAGAAATGCTGAGTCAAAGGGGATACACACTTTTGGCATTTGGACACGGGTTGAGAAATTGCCGTTCTGGAAGGCTGCCCCAGGTAGCGCTCCCCCCCGGCGTCGCCCTGGCTGGCCCAGAACCAGGGCCCTCTCCCGCATTCGGCACAGGGAGGTGTATGCCCCCGGTCCTCCAGGGGACCGTCGCACGGGGCTGATCACGAGATCCTGCCCTCTCCACACAGCAGCGACGAGCAGGAGGCTTCGCAGGTGCCTGGGGCTGCTGAGGTTCAAGGTAAGCAAGGGCGAGAGCTCACGGACCTGGGTCGGGGTGGGGGGGGGCAGGCCACCTGTGGGCAGTGAGGCCCGGCCCCTCGACCAGGCATGGAGAGAGCTCAGCCAGCAAGGCTCGAGATGTCACGTCCGGGGGAACTCAGGAGTGAGCACCAGCCCATCTGGTGGAGGGGACAGCCCCGTAGCTCCCAACCTCAGCCGACAGGGGGGCTTCCAGATTTAGCAAACAGAAATACAGGCTTTCCAGTTAAATCTGAGTTCAGATAAGCAACAGCTGATATCTAGCATGCCTCGAATATTGCCCGGGATGAAGAGCTGAGCAAAGTGTGCTGCTCATTTCTTCGGGAAGGTTCCTAGAGCTTGTGAGATCTGCTTTCCTTTTTCTCCCCCACCGTGACACAGCCACACCTAACCATAACCTTTATTTTATTCGACAGCCTTCGCTGGTGGCGCCCTGGACCCCTGGGAGCAGTGAGCCCAGCAGAAAAGTCCTGGGGTCTGGCGTCGGAGGTGGCTGGGTCCGAGTCCCGGCCTCCTGTACCCCTGCCAGGGGTGGACTTTGGGATGAGTTCCTAGCCTCTCCATTCCTCCGTTTCCCCGTCTATACATATGGGGGTGAGGACAGCCCCGACCTCACGAGGGTCTAGGGAACGACAAGTGAACATCGTCTGCGTGCAGCAACATGGAAGTTGCTAGAAACGGAGCCAGAGGCCGGGTTCCAACACCATGAAGGGACCAGAGTTGAGGCTCCCTGAGAGCCAGATGCCCGCTGGGTGAGGAGTCCTGTCTCCTTCTCCGTGTGGGTGCCCCCCCCCACCCCCTGCCCCTCCCCACACACGTTGCCGCTGTCCCCTCTGCTTTTCCGCAGCGCGGAATGATCTCATACTTGCCGCAGTGCGGCGGGGCCGGCGGGGCGCGCACAGCCAAAACAATCCACCCCCTGGCTCATTACGGAAAACGCTGGCCAGCCATGGAGGAGAAACGAAACAATTCAGCTACGTTCGCGACTGCCGATCGCGTAGCCTGCTTTGTGGCGGAGGCTGGGCCTCAGCGGTGAAGACGACAAATGAAGCTTTCTGCCCCCGTGGAGCCTACGTCCTAGTCGAGACGGAAAGGCAACGAGCGAAATAAGCCAGGGAATGACATCATCTGCAGGCTGGGGAGAACACCAGAGGGGAAAGTGGGAGAGGGTGAGGGGGACAGCTTGGAGGATGTGGTCAAGAGCGACCTCCCTTAAGGCTTAAAAAACGTGAAGGCAAGGGCCACACGCCTGTCTGAGGAAACAGCGTCCCAGGCAGCGGGCACCGCTAGTGCAAAGGCCCTGAGGCGGGAGCGTGTTTGCAGTTTCGAGAGGGAGCAGGGAGGCAGGATGCTGGCAAGTAGCGGGAGGCCAGGACAGACTGGTAACGGCAGCCACGACTTGGGGGCCATCGTGGGGACTTGTGTGTTTCCTCTGGCAGAAATGAGCATCCACATGTGTGTTGTGAGTGAGACGCGGTGTGGTCTGCTGTAGCTGTCCTAGGATCCCAGGGCCAGAGGGGGGATGGGGGCGAGCCCAGAGGCAGGGGCCAGGCTCCAGACATTGGGGGCCGGGCGGTGGCTGCGTGCAGAGGCTTCTAGAGGCGGGGCTTGTTGGAGTCAGAAGTGGGAGGTAAGAGAAGAAAGGGGTCAAGGATGACCCCAGGCCTGTCACCATTGGGTTGTTTGTTTCCCTGTCGCTTTCGGTCTTCCCTTCCTGGCCTCCTACTCTGGAAGCCGCTCGAGGAAAGGGGCCACGACCACCTTGTCTTCATGGTGCCTCGTGCTGACCCCCTTCCCTGCCGCAGAGGGCACTGGGTCACTACGGGCAGGACAGATGGATGAGCAGTGAACAAATGGCACAGTCTTTTGCTTCCTCAGGGAGCGTGAAGGGCTGAATTGTGTCCCCCAGATTCCTGTGTCGGGGTCCTGACCCCCAGCACCTCAGAACGTGACTGTATCTGGACAGGGGGGTCTTTACAGAGGTGATTAAGGTGACACGGGGTCACCGGGGTGGGCCTTGATCCCGTGTGACCGGGGTCCTTGTAAGAAGAGGGATCAGGACACAGACACGCACGGAGGGACGACCCCGTGAGGACACAGGGGGAGGACGGCCGTCCACACACAAGGAGAGAGGCCCCGGGAGGCCCTGGCCCTGCCCACACCTGGGCCTCCAGGCCCGGGGGACGGTGAATGTCCACTGTGTGAGTTCCGTTGGTGGGACTTGGTATATGGCGGCCCCAGCAAACTCGCACAGCGAATGTTGCAGAGCAGAGGAGCAAGAGAGAGAAACACACCCTGAGGCACAGACCAGGGCACTTGGGGACCCTGGGCCGGTGGCTGAGCTGGGGAGGGACCCCGATCTCGCAGGACACACGTCCATGTGGGGACCCTGGGCAGGAGGCTGAGCTGGGGTGGGCCCCTGATCTCGTGGGGCCCGCATCCATCTTGGGGACCCTGGGCTGAGCAGTGGACAGCACTCAGGTCACCCCGGGCGCGATGGCAGGATGATGGCCCGGGAGGGACAGGAACTCCGGCCGTCACGATGCTCTGCTATGACACAGGCCCCGTCACCTCTCCAGGGTGGGGGGAACCAGGTGGGACCCACGGTGCGCAGCTCCCTCTGCCCAGGAAAGGGCACCTCTGGCCACCAGGCTCCTCCTGGGCCCCGCCCCTTGGCCCCCCGCAGTGGGTGCGGTGGGCGAGGTGGGGGGGGGGGCCGTGCTAGCACGTGGCTGGGGCTGCTTCTCCCCCAGCGGCCACTTCCTCTGGGTGTGTCTGTTTCCTGCAGCCCCGCCCGCGGCCCCACCCTGCCGTCCTCTTGCCACCCGCTGCCCCTGCTGGGTGGGCCAGCACCCCAGCGCCCAGGCGGGGGTCCCCGTGTCCCCCAGGCCACCCGGGGTAACGCTACCGGGGGCCGAGGATGTGGGATCCGCTGGTGCCGAGCTGTCTGTCCCCAGGAGCTGGAGGCGCAGGACGCACGTTCCCAGTGCGATCTGCTGGCCTGGGGCCGAGCCACCCCATGAAGGATGAGGTCATGTCCTGCAGAGGCCGCGCGGAAAGGGCAGGGCTCTCCCTGGGCCCTCGGGGGCTCCCACGGCCAGGGCCTTTTCCCAGAGACCCTGGGGACGGTGGTGGTTGGGACTGGCCTCCGGGCTGGGGGGACGAGTGAAGCGGCGTCCTGTTGGGACGCACGGTGCGACCCTGGGTAGTCGGGGACCCGCCGGGGGCCCATTTCCTCCCCCGGAGCTGGCAGCGAAGGGACGAGCACTTCCCGGGCGTCCGTAGGCCCTGCCCGGAGAGACCGCCCTTCGCGGTGTGCGCGCTGGCAGGGGTCACCTGCAGAGCCTGGACGGGGTGGGAGGCGTCTGCGTCCAGGGGCCGGGGAAGCCCTCCCGCCCTCCCGCTGTTGCCCTCAGAGCAGGGCCGGTCGCTGGCAGGTGCCGGAGCCCCAGCAGAGGAGCACGTGACGGCCGGCGGGCTTCTGCCCCTGTGCCCCCGGGGCTGGGGGGCTGGCCGGGAGCAGCCCCCTGTGAGAGGCCTTCGCAGGGATGAGTGAGCTCCTCCTCCCCCTCCTCCCCTTCCTCCTCCTCCCCTTCCTCCTCCTCCTCCTCCCCTTCCTCCTCCTCCTCCTCCCCTTCCTCCTCCTCCCCTTCCTCCTCCTCCTCCTCCTCCCCCTCCTCCCCTTTCTCCTCCCCTTCCTCTTCCTCCCCTCCTCCCCTTCCTCCTCCTCCCTTTCCTCCCCCCTCCTCTTCCTCCCCCTCCTCCTCCCCTTCCTCCTCC
>NC_064808.1:2917908-2966721 GCF_023721935.1 Panthera uncia | reverse complement strand
TCAGTGCCATCATCAGACCCTGGCACACACCTGTCCACCTGTCCCTTCCCTCACCCTGAGACAGTCCCCAGGTGCTGCGCACCTGCCCTCCCGCCCACCAGCCAGGCTGGGAAGGAAGGGGCTGTGGAACCCACCGGGAGCCACCACACTGGGCATCAAGCCTGGGGCGCAAGGAACGGGCCCGACACAAAGGCTCCCTGGGGCCCTTCCAGCTAGCTCCACCCCACATCCTCTGGGGCATCTGCTGCCCCCCGCCCCCCCCGCCAAGGACTTGAGCTCACCAGAAAGGGAGAGGGGCTGATGGCGACAGCCCTGCGCCTTGTGGGCGTGATGGCGAGCTGGGAAGCACACCGGAGTGTAGAAGGGACGTGCCCGAGGACAGGGACAGGCAGAGATAAGACTGAACCCCCCGGCGTCTGACTCCCCAGCCACGGCCGCCTCCTCCTGGAGACTTTGTCCACTCACTCCCTCGTTCATTCGATCATTCATTCATCTCCTTTATTCACCCACCCACCCCTCATTCATTCATTCACCAGCTCCTTCCTTCCTTCCTTCCTTCCTTCATTGGCTCCTTTATCCACTCGTCTACTGGCTCATTCATTCATTCATTCGTTCACTCACTCACCCACTCCTTCATTCATTCACCTGCTCACTTACTCATCGTCTGAACAGCCTGGAACCTGTATGTCTCTGGTGGCCCTGTCTGGGGCGGCCTCGAGGATCTTAGGGTGCTAAGTGGGAGTTTTCCCCTGGAGCCCTGTGCGAGGGGCACCCACACGTCTCAAGGGTGATCGTCATCGCCCCAGAGCCCCGGGAAGACGGGAGGCCCCCACCTTCACACCCGGGCTAGCTGGCGGGCAGCGGCTGCGAGGTGTAACGGCGAGGAGGGTGTTGGGGGCAGTGGGTGGCCTGGTGCACACGGACGGGCCCGGGCTCTCTCAGCGAAAGGCACCCTCAGTAACTCAGCCCTGCTCTTCAAAATGTCAGAGTCACACAGAGACGAAATAAGGCCGAGGCACCGGCCCAGACTCAAAGACTGGAGAGGGTGGTACCCAAGTGCCCCAGGGTGCCGGCCGGGGTCCCTCCCAGGCAGAGACATCGCGTCGTATCTGTGCCACCGCCCCAGCACGGATGGCTCGTCCCAGGTTGTGTGAGAGAATGTCCTCGTTCTCAGAAGTGGGCGTAAGTGTCTGGGGGCCGAGGGGCACCACGTCTCCCGTTTACTCTCAAACGATCCGAGGAAAGACGCGTGTGTGCCCGTGCACGCGTGCAGAGAAAGCAACAGCGTGAGTGTGGCCGGTGCGAGCCCGCGGGGACCTGGGAGCCAGGGGACCGACGTCTGGGGAGAGGGAGGAGCACAGGACCTCCCGGCACTGTCCTTACGTCTTTCCTGCCAGTATGGAAGGGCATTAAAGGAAAAAGCTGCAAGAAAAGAGAACGAGGTCTGGTTTCCAGGTGCACGCTCCGGCTGTGTGACCCCGGGCCCCCCGCCCCTGTCCGTCACCTGCCGTGGGGTCCGCTGGGACCGGGGACTGCAAGCCCTGAGTGCCTGGAGCTCCTCGAGTCACCGTCCCTGTCTTACTGGCTCTGCCCCTGAAATGTCCCCCCCGTGGAACTCCTCCAGATGGGGACCCCGTGCCTCCAGAAGGCTCCTGCTGGCCACCGCCTGGGAGGGATCAGACTCCCCGCACGCGCAGGGCCCTCAGCCTTCGCTCCGCGGAACAGCAGGCGGGAGGGTCCCCGCGAGCCGTAAACCAGGACCCGGTCCCCGGAGCGGCTCGCGGCCGTGGCTGGCAGCGAGGAGCACCCCCTGCCATCCCCGCAGGGCCCCCGGCCGCGTGGGCAGGCCCTGGGCTGGGGCCGAACACAGGCGCGAGGACGACAAAGCCCCTCGAGGAGCCCACAGCTGGATCAGGAGCGGACGTCCAAGCTGACTCGGGAGACGGCGGCCCAGGGCTCCGCACGCTGCTCGTCACCGTGGGTCAAGGCCCAGGTGGAGGGACCCCTTCCCAGGGGAGGTGTGAGCAAGGTGACATCTACAGCCCTGATCATCACTCTCTTCTCCTCTGTCCCCTCTCCTCCCTTACGGGCCAGACGGACGCGGGAAGGGCTTCCGGGCTCCTTGTTCTCATCAGCAAAGTTAAACAAAGATCCCCCCCCCGCAGCGGGGCTGTGGAGGCGAGCGGGACCCTGCTCAGAGTGGGTCCCCGGGAAATTTGAGTACGTGTGACAAGGGCGATGCGGGAGGTGATGCCTGAGGCGAAAGAGGAGGAGGAGGAGCATCTCTGACCAGTACACAGACAGTGCTAACAGCAGATGGGCTTCTAGCTTTTTCTAAAGTTCTCCTTCCTTCTTAAAGCCCGGGCTGAGAAGTGATCACACCCCCAGAGGGCAGCACCCCCGGAGGGGCCTCCCCAAGGCTCTGTGGGGGCCCTGCGGGTGGGAGCCAGGCCAGAGACCTGGTTTCTGTCTGTCACTGCCACAGAGCCTTATCGGGTCTCAGTTTCCCCGTCTGTAAAGTGGGGCAAATAATCAGTCCTAACTGATTGGTGGTTGAGAGCCACCGAGATGATATGGCAGGAAAAACCCTGGGAGCGTGTCCAACGTACAAGTACGAGTAAATGTTGGCTGCTTCTGTTCTCCAAGGCCCTAGGTGGGGAGGCCAGTTGTAACGCCGACCCCGTGCACCTCCCCCAGGGAGGCTGTTGCAGGGGTTCCCGGTCCTTTGCCTCCTGTGACAGCCACCTGCATCTGGCGAGGCACCCCTGTCTGCTCAGTGAGGACCCAGACCCCCAGGCAGGGACCCGTGAGGTGGGGACAGGAGCCTCTCCTGCCTCCTGCCCCCCCCCCCCCCCGCCCCGCCGCCTCTGCTGGCATGGCAGGCCCAGAAGGCTCTGCTGGGCGGGCCCTGCGGAGGCTCCCGCTCCCTGCTCTGCCCCGTTAAGCACACACGCCATCTGTCTATACCGGCTTCCCGGCGGCCAGAGGGTGTCTGGTCAGCTCCCCCACACAGGCTGCAGCCTTGTTCTCTGAGGCGGCCCCGGCCGGGGTCCCTCTCCATCCAGGCCCTGTCTGTCTGAACTCGGAGAGCCAGAGATGTTTCCACCGCTCGGGGCTGTTTGTTGATCTTTCCAGAGTCCACTGCCAGAAACCAGAGGCTTTTGTGGGGGGGGCCCCCCTCGGTCGGACCACACTTGGGCCTGCAGACAAGGCCACGGGCAGGCCAGCTCAGGGGTGCCCGGGAATGAGGTCGGGGAGGCTGGACGCGTCCCTGCGGCACCTTTTCAGCCTCGTGACCTCCTTGGCCCTTGAGGCCTCCTTCTCAGAGCCAGGACGACCAGATTCTGCCTCCGGCGAGGCTGGGGCCCCCGGAGGAGCACGGAAGTCTTGGGACGCCCAGCTCATCCCGGGAGCTGGTCAGACCAGCCGCGGCTCTCGGGCCAGGAAGGCCCAGAGCTCCTGGCCACTGGCGTGCCCTGGACCGATGGCATTAAGCTTCAGACCCAAAGGGGAGCCACCCAGCGAGGGATGGCTGCGGACAGGGGGCAGTCATGTTGGAATCTGGGGCTTTGGGACAGCCACAGGACGTGGGCGACCAGACACAAGCCCGTGGCCTTCCAGGGGCAGAGGGGGATGTGGATACCTGGCTTGGGACGGCTCCAAACTGTCCCTGTCCAAAGCCACCACCAGACTAGCTGGCAATGGGGAGTGGGCACAGCAATCCCGCAGGCCCCGTGCGTGGGCTCAGGAACAGCGGGGAGGAGAGCCGAACGCGGGCACTTTCTTCATGCCAAGCCCGTGAGGCTCATCCCCAAAGATCCCCGAGCCCCACAGGACACGTGTTCTCGGCCGCCTGCGGCTGCTGTGCGGGGCTCTGGCCGCTGTCTGCACAACAGAGGCCTTCTCCGCCGAGCACCCCCGGGAGGCCCCAGCCGCCCGATGGCAGGTACTTCGGAATGGGGCCCCAGATGTGGTCCGTCTCAAGGCCTCTGGCTTCCGTGTTCCAGAAAGCAGCCTCCGCCCCAGCCCGCCAGCTGCCCGGGGCGCTCGGCAGCACGGCTGGGGTGGGTCGTGCGGCAGGCAGCAACGAATGTCACCACCGCTCAGCAGCTGATTTCCGGCTTCCACGGGTCCGCCACGAGTCCGCGAGGGGTAGGACGGCCACTTTGTCAAACGTGCGGGCAAAGCGACAGATCTGTCCCGACCGGACCGGGCCTTGCCTGCCCCGGGGGCCCTCACCGGGCACCGCCACCGAGGGCTTCCCGAAAGAGCGCTCCATCGGCCTGCGGTCCCGTGGAACATCGGGTCAGACCAAGGGACCCACCGGCAGCGAGGAGGTGCGGTCTGGGTCCCGTCCCCTGGGATGCACTGGGCGCGTCACAGAGCCCCCCACGCTGCTGGCCTAAAGGAGCCGGAGACTGGCCCATTGCAGACGTGGCCTTGGGCTGCCAGGGACCATCTGGCCCGAGGCCCACCCTCTCCCGGCCCCCATCCAGCGACTGATGGACTCAGAAGTGGACACAAGGAAAGGAAAAAGGCTGTCCTCCCCCACCCAGATCTTAGGGTCGGTCGCTCAGCTCCTGGAGGGGCCGTGGGGAGCCTCTCGGAGCTTCCGGGTGCCTCTCCTGAGCACCTGCCCCGAGGGCAGGGTGGGGAGGGTTGGGGCGGGGCGGGGCAGGGCCGTATGGGCTGGGGCCGGGTGGGCACTCCACAGGGAGCGCTGGGGCCACCCTCAAATGACAAGCTATCCTGTATTGAGTACGCTGTGGGTGCTCTAGGGGTTCCAGCGTGCAGATGGGACAGTGCAGAGATTCTCCTGAGACCCCCCAGTCCCCAGCAGGAGCAGGGTGGCCGGGGCTCCGACTGCCCCCTCGCTATGCCCTCTTGCCTTCAGGCCTGAGGAGGGCTGCCGGCCGCTGCCCTGAGTGTCCCCAAGCCAGGTGCACGGGGCCCTTGGAGAGCTGTCACCCCAACCTGCATGACCGTATGCCCCCTCCGTGTTGGCAAAGGCCCACGGGTGCCCTGATGTCAAAGCTAAAACGGGCCTCCGTTTTCACCAGGAAAGGTTTGAGTGTTCCTTTTTTTCCTGTCTTTATGCACTCGCTTCCTGACATGCAATCCGACGGGATTGTGTCCCAAACCGGGCGACCGCCTTCAAGAGAGAGGAAAAGCCTTGCTGTCCACCCAGGAGGAGGAGCCCCGGGGCCGGCGCCGGCTGGGGAACGTGAGGGGCCCGGTGCCCTCGTTCAAAACTCATCAGGAACCTCCAGGCTGTGTGAGAGCATGAAGCCCCACGCAGCCCTCCAGAGCAGGGCGGCTGCAGTGCTCCCCTGCGGTGCTCCCGGGGGGGGGGGCGGAGGGGGGCGGGGGGAGCTGGCCTGCCCAGGGCCCAGGAGGGGAGGGCAGGGGAGGGGAGGGCGGGGACCCCGGGCAAGCCCTTCCCCTCTCCGGGCCCCGTTCCCACGCTGGAAGTAGGAGCACAGGGCGGACGGCGGGAGGACGGCACAGCCCAAGGCACGCGGTGGCCCCAGAGTCGGCCTTGTCCGGTCCCGTCCAGGGCTGCCACTGAGGCAGGCCGGCTCCCACGGGTGCCCCCACGAACAAGAGTAACCCCGCTAGGAAGGCCGTCCACTTGCTGCGGCCCTGTGGGCCAGGGGGCAGGAAGGGGCTCCAGGCTCCCGTCGGGTGTCGAGAGGCCACAGTGAGGTCCGGGGCGTGTAGCCCCCCGACCACGCCCACCTCTCTCCAGAGCTGTCGGGGGGAACAAAGGAAGCACGCGTGGCTCAAAGCTTGGGATCGGAGCCTCACCTCCCCGTTCATTCATTCATTCGTTCGTTCATTCATTCATTCGTTCGTTCATTCATTCGTTCATTCATTCATTCATTCATTCAGCGAAGGCACAGTGATCACGCCCCACATGCCAGTGCCTGTGCTGAGGCAGGACCTCCAGCAGAGGCGTGGCGGATCCCCGATCCCAAGCCCCCTCCCCCACAACACCCTCGGTGCCGACCCACTTTAGTGAGAGTTCAGGCTCTGCCCAGGGGGCTCCCTGTGCCTCCTATTAGTCTGGACTTTAAGGCGTCTGGACAGTTCCCCCTCCTGACTCCTTCCTGTGCCCCTACCCCAAGTGCCCCACTCTCTGCCCCAAGTGCCCTGGCTCTCCCCTCTTGTTCCCACTCTTCAAATAATGCTGACGGCCTCCATGTCACCGTCCCACACCCTTGACCTGTTGCAGGCTGCCATCCCCATGACAGGACAGGACAGGACAGGAGCCCTCTCCTGATTCCTTCCAGCCTCACGTCCCTCCTCGGAGCCTCCACCAGCCCCCGACATCGTCCCCGCCCTGGACCGGACCTTCCACACCGTGGACCCCTCCTTCCTCTGCTTGGTCACAAGGGCTCGCTTGTGCTCCCCAGCACATGCAGCAATCAATTACTGAAAGATTATTACCGATAGACCACAGATCTCGATGTGCAGGTTTCAGAAGAAACACAAGAAACCACGTTCACGACTTCGGAGTAGGCAGTGACTTCTTCAATAGGATACGAAGAGTGCCGGCCGTAAAAGGAAATACTGGCAAAGTTGAACTAGACAAAGATTATTAAGAAACTCTGCTCATCAAATGACACCGCTAAGGAAGTGAAAATGTCACCCACGCGTCTGACAAAAATATTCCGGTCTGGAACACGCAGAGAACGCCTGCAAATCCATAACAGGTGCGGGAAGCAGGACAACAGTTTCGATGGACGCTTCTCAACATGGCGTCCAGACCGCCAAGAAGCCTACGAGGAAGTGTGCGGGCTTGTTAGGCGTCAGGGAGATTCACGTCCAAACCACAGTGAGACGCCGTGGGCTTTTGTCGGAACGGTGAAGATGAAAGTTAAAGTAAAGGCAGGTGATACCAGGCGCGGGAGACGTGTGGAGGTTCTAGAATGTTCCGCCGGGCCGGCAGGGGGTGGCGCGGCCCCATGGGAACGCTGTCTCGTGGACTCTGCTGGAGCGGACACACATCCACGCGTGGTCGTGGCCGCACCATCCCAGGAATCCCACCTGGAAATGACACGAGGGTCCATCAGGAAAGGAATGAATTCATAAACCGAGGCATGTTTGTCCAATCGGCTATTACGTGGTGATGGGAATGGACACCCCGTGGGCACTGCACCAGGGCTGCCAAACGTCACGTGCACAGCCCCGAGAGAAAGAAGTCGGACACAAGAGAATGGATGGGGTCCCTCAAGCACGGGTAAAGCAGTGTCGAGACGGCCGTCACCACTGGGGCAGGGGCAGGCGAGTGACTCAAAGGGTCCAGGGGGTGGCAGAGCTCAGGCCGTCCTGTTTCTACAACTGGGGACCAGTCGGGCACGTGTGATTGGCTGGCGAGTGTTCGCTGAGCTGCGCGTCTTCAGGACCGGGGGCTTGAGTTAGTCCAACGGCGACAATGACGGACGCTGCCCTGGGCCTCGGGCTCGGGTGGCACACAGCCAGGCGGGCTGCCCCAGAGCCCGGACCCAATCTCCAGACCACACACGGTACGTCAGCCACCGGATGCTCACGGAACGCTCTTGTGCACTCTGGGGACGTCCGCACCGTGAACGTGTGTGGGCGTGCCCGGGGACGCCGTCCTTTACCGTAACGGGTGACACCGAAGGGACGTAACCACGATGGAACGTTGGGACTTTCCTCATTTGTTAAGAACGGGGGATCCTTCTCTGCCGAAGGGGATCGCCGTGGGCACGGCAGGCACGTTTCCTCAGTCTCCCGCGCTGTGCCCGGTGGGAGGGCTATGGAATGACCCACCTTTCGGTTTAATCTGAGTTCACGTTTTCTCTGCCACCGTCTTAGGTCTGGGCAGCCCCCAAGGCCATCCGTCAGTGGCTGCCGATGTCCGTGGTGTCAATACCCTCCCGAGGGCCAAATGCAAGCCACCGAAACGAAGCCGCGGAACGCGGAGTCGGGGCAGGACAACCCTGAGCGTGCCATTCGGGGCCTTTTGGGCGTCTAGACACAGTAGAGCACGCAGCCTCAGAGCACAGATGATGGTCAAAGAATCAGGAGGCGATGAGACTCGCGGACTCATGACGTTTACTCTAAGTCTGATTTGTGCAATTCTCAGTCCGTACCATTCAACATTCAAGAACGGCCGTGGTTAACAGCCAGCTCCAAAATGTCCTGGGAACTTAGCAGGCAACTCTGGGGAGCTGGGCCAAGCCCCCCTCCCCCCCCCCCCCGCCCTGCACCGGGTGGGGCTAATCCTCTCTTCTCCCTGCTCCTGGGTGCCCAGTTTTCTTCCGCCTCTTCGGTCCCAGCCGCGGGGCCGGGCGGTGGGGGACACTGCACCTGTCCCCCTGCCCATGAGCTCATGGAGTCCCGGGTGTGGCAGCCCACTTTCCTGATGAGGAGACAGGCCACGGGACGGGTGCTCGCCAGAGCCACGTGGAACCACAGGAGGAGCCAGGACGGGGATGGGCCGACTTCTTGTCTCTTGGCTCCAAGGTCTATGACTCTAGCTCACGAGCTCCGGCTTTTTCCATGAGAAACGGGAAGACACAGGCAGCACCCCCCCCCCCCACCCCCCATCTGACTGTCCTGCAGCCCTGGGCCCCAGGGACCCTCCTGTCCTTTCGGTCTCTCTTCAGTGTGGGCCACAGCCCTGCCCCTGCTGAGCCTAGGGGTGCTGGAAAGACGGGCCTCACCGGACCCCTTCGGCCACATGGTTCCGAGAGCCCATAGGAACTAGACAGCGACATGCTTGTGGCCAGAGGGAGCAGGGCGGGGAATCAGGTTGGGGGCCAAGGGCAGAGCCTGGGACATGGGATGATATGAAGGTGAAGGGGCGGCAAACTTGGACAATGAGGGGATGGGGGGAAAGAGGGAGGGGCGGAGGGGTGAGTGACGGTGGGATGACAAGGGGCAGGAAGGGGAGTATGACATTCTCAGCGGATTGGACAGGTGACCCAGACCCGAGGCTGGAGGTGGCCCGTATCTAGGGTCCACCAAGATGGCCTCCAGGGGTCTCATTATAGACCTCAACCCCCTGAGAGAGGTGGGGCGTCAGGCTCTCAGGATCTCTGGGGAAGGAGGCTCTCAGGATCTCTGGGGATGGAGAAGCCAGAAACGGAGCGTGAGGTTAGAGCGGCGTCGGGAAGAGATTATCTGCAACCGCCACACAGCTCTGCCCCCTTCGAGGACCCAGCTCCTGCCCGCAGAGCCGCCCGGGGGTGCCCCCAGACCCCAGGGCCTCACGCCTTCCCTCCCGCGCCCTCCACCCCCCTCTATACCGGGGGCCAAACCTGCCTCACAGGAGGGAGGGGAGAAAGGTGGAGCTTGTGCTGGAGACCGGCAGGGGGACTGTGAAAACGGCGCCCCCCCCCCCCCCGAACCGTCTGGCTGGTGACACGAGCTGAGAAAACAAGGCCACGGGGCTTTGGTGGTGGGTGCAGGGGGGCGGGGAGGTCGCCCATGGAGGTGGGGAGGCCACTCAGAAAGCAGAGAGTGAGATGCACGGATCCCCAGCAAATCTAAGAGCAGCAAAGGATGCTGGGAATATCCCGTGCCGTCCATCCTTGAAGGAGGCCCACCGATGGCACGTGGCTGAATCATCTCCCAGCCCATCCGGGCCGAGCTGGCAAAGACGGGGAGCGGGGTCGTGGGCACCCTTGGTTCTCCGGCCCGGGGTCCCCCGAGGGGCCGGAACGGGACCATCGTGGAGCTCTGAGAGGCCGCCGGCAGATGCCTGGGGGCCCCGTCGCCTAGCGACCGGCTTCGCGCAGCCCTGGCGGCCCCTTGCTCTGGGTGCTGCCCACTCCTGACTCCGGCTACGAGCACTTTCAGTGCTGTTCTGCATGAATAAGCGCCAGGCCTCCTGCCAATTGTCCCCCTCTTAAAAGGCAGCCCCAGCGAAAGGCCTTTTCAAGAGGGATCGAGCAGTGCCATCCAGGCTGGGCGGGCACTGACGGGGGGCCGGGGTCCCGGCTGGGCGGCTGGGGTCAGGGGGCCACACAAAGCATCTCGGCGGAGGCTTCGTGCGCTCGGCCGCGGCAGCCCCGTGTATTGATCAGCAGGACCCACGCCAGCATCTTCAGAAGGGAGATTGAGTGAAAAGGGTGACTTTTGAGGAGTGGCCTTTGAAGGCACAGACCTGGCTCCCTGTTAAATTGATTTTAAGGGGCCACAAAACCCCACAGGCAGCCAGGGGTACCCAGAAGCCTCTGGGGTTGGGGTAGAGGCTTGCGCTGCTGGCTGGGGGTCGGGGGGGGGTGCTGGGCAGGTGCCACCCGGCCGGGGTAGGTGGGAGGACAGGAGTCTTGGGGGGCATGGAGAGCAGTCTGCTTTGGGTTTGCATTGAAACGCTCATCCCCCAGTGCCCCTTTCCTCACTCACACACACACACACACACACACACACACGCACAGCTTGGTCCTAGTGGAAAGCCCTGGAAAACGGACTGGCCTAGACCAGCAGGTGGGCAAAATCGGGCAGAGTAGATGGGCTGGAGCTGCAGGTCTGGTCAGGGATGGACGGTCCAGCGGGGAGGACCCGGGGGCCCTGCCACATCCCACTGGGCCCAAGGCTGGCCCGCCCAGAACAGTGGGGGCCCCCCTGGGCTCTCCCAGAGGGGACGGGTGTCTCCACGGACCCCTCAGCCCCGGGGCAGTGGCCAAGGTTGGTGTCCTGGGGAGGCAGTGGGGAGACAGGTGGCCCCTCCCAACTGAGGGGCTCCCGGCACCCCTGGAGGCACCCCCACGGCTCTGTCTGTCGTATATGCTGAAACATGTACGGGTGAAGATGCCGGGACTCGTGGTCCAGGACCAGGGGCGCTGTCTAGAGTTCATCCTGTTCTCTGTCTACTTCTGCAGTTGCTTACGATTCTCCACGACAATTTTTAAAACATTTTTAATGCCTATTTTTCAGAGAGAGAGAGAGAGAGAGCGCCTGAACGAGGGTCAGAGAGAGAGGGAGACGCAGAGTCCGAAGCAGGCTCCAGGCTCCGAGCCGTCAGCGCAGAGCCCCACGCGGGGCTCGAACCCACGAACCGCGAGATCGTGGCCTGGGCCGAAGTCGGACGCTCAACCGATGGAGCTACCCAGGGACCCCTCCACGATCATTTTTTGAAGGCATTCGAATCGCAGTTTCCTCTGCATCCGCAACTTTGTCAAGCCCATGACCCAGCAAAGCCCCTGCTGGGTAACCTTCCCAGGGGAAGTGAGAGCCAACATCCGAATGGGGGCCGGCGCACAGGGACTTGATTCTCCACGGCCCGTCAGCCGACGAAGGGGACGCGTCCGTGCCACAGAGCGCTTCGTGCACCAGCACCGAGGACTCTCGGCAAAGGAGCCAGGAATGTTCCTCAGGCTTCCGTTTCCCCAAAGCTCAAGGACAGACCAAGCTCATCTACAGCGATCAAAGTATTGATAGGAAGGAGCACGGGAGAACTTTGGGGCCGAAGGGAGCGTTCTCCATCTTGAGCCGGCTGCTGGTGACAAAGGTGCGTTCACACGAAACGAGCCACTGATTGTCACATAGGGTCTGGGCATTCCGCTGCCTATAGACTGTCCCTGACTTTCAGAAAAAAGTCGGTCAGTTCCTCTGGGAAGATCCGGGGGAGGGGAGATGTACTTCAGACGACCCCTGTCTGTGGTTCCAGGAGAAACTGAGGTCCTGTCCCCATCATGTGCTGTGTGACCCTGGGCAGGTTACTCTCCCTCTCTGTGCCTCTTTCCCCACATCTGTAAAATGCAGACCTGGGCCCCGGCATACGTAGGACATGCTCTGTGAACCCTTCTCTGCCAGCCCCGTGTCAGGACCCACCCAGCCAGAGTTTCCATTTGCCGCTGCTCGTCCGGTTTCGCCAGCCTCCTCCGTGTTCCCGGGAGCGTGTGCCTTCCTCAGCCTCTGCTCAGCGGGGGCCCCTGAGGCCCTGCACGTCCAAGAGGGATCCAGGGAGGGCTGGGTTCTACAACGCCTGTTGCCACAGAGGCCTGTGGTCCGTGCCGGCCTAGACCCTTTAAAGTTCATCTGTCCCCAGAGCTCAGACATCCCTGGAGGTGACAGGGAGGTGGTGTCCGTGACCCGGAGAGCAGCTGGTCCTGGGCTAATGATGGAAACCACAACAGAGTCATGCCTGGTGGCCTGGGTCCCAGGGGCTCTCTGGCCCCGTCCTCGCTGACTGTCCAGTGGCACAGGTGGATTCCTGTTTGTGGGACGGCCACTCTCTTTGCCCTTGAGGACCCTGCCAGCTGGTAGGAGGCAAGGTGGCTTAAATGCCGAGCAAAGCTAAAACACCAGGGCTCCAGAGAGCAGTGGGGCAGCAGCCGGATCGGAAAGCCGGAGTGCCCTGAAGGGGGCGGGACGGTGAGATGCAGAAGCGGGACACGGGGGAGTATCCCAGGGACAGAAAACACCCTGCAAAGGCCCTGGGGTGGCCAGGAGCATGGGTCACTGGAGGTCTCTGAAAGCTGAGAAGGGGCTGGAGAGCCGGTGCCTACACCACAGACAGAGCGTGGGCTTCCAGGGGGCTTTGGGGAGCCGGCCTGGCCGGGATCCCCCAAATTGCCTGTCTCAGCTCTGTCTTCTCTCCCTGCCCCGGCTGCCCTGTTCCCCCCGCCTGGGCCTCTCCCCCTGCCCGAAGCCGGAGCCGTGGGGAAGGAGAGACTCTGGCAGGCCATCTGCCCTTCTCCGGGCCTGGGAAAGGAGGCTGCTTGGGCTCCCATCCCCCAGAGGGCCCCGAGGGCCCCGAGCCTGGGGGAGGAAATCTGTGGGAAAGAGCACGGTCCCCGGGGGGCTCTGACTCGATCCTGGCGGCTACTTGCACCAGAGAGAGATGTCGCGTCTCCACTCAGCAGCCCCTGGGAGCCGGGCTGGAGCAGGATCCCCTCGGCCGGGCAGGCAGGCAGAGCGGGGCGGGGCCGGACCCCTCTGCAGGCCGGGGGATGGAGGGGACAGGGCCAGGTTGGAGTCCGTGGTTTCCATGCGGGCCCTGCAAACCGCGGTCCCGGACACCCTGAGGGGTCCAGGACGGGCACGGCTCACAGTTCAGGTCCTCGTCCCGTGCTTGGTCCAGCCCCGGGGTCCGGCTGGTGTCCCCTCTGGACTAGAAACTCCAAGGGGGCAGGCAGGGACTTCTGTCTGTCTTTATGGCGGGTGGGAAGAAAGACTGGGCGCCTACCTGCACCTCACGCACAAGCCAGCAGCGGCGGAGGGCAGCGGGCCACATCTGAGGGGGGCAGACGGGCAAAGCCGGTGTGGGGGTGGGGAAAAAGCCCGGGGCCCCTCACCCCTCCTCTGCCAAGATCCCCACTGCCTACAGCGGCCCCGGCCCCTCTTCCCTGCTGAGAACGGGGGTCTCAGTGGCCAGGGCCCCTGCCCTCAGTGACAGAACCATCCCGAGCAGGGCTGTCCTGGGGGTGGGTCCCAGAGACCCCTGTGCACCTCCTAGACCCCCTTCCAGTACCCCTCACAGGGGGGCAGCTGGCCCCTCGCTGCCTCTGCGATACAATTCAGGGGCCCCAGGTCCTTCCTCCAGCCGTGCCCCCCCAAACAGAGCCCCCACCTGGCCCTAAGCCCCCAAGGCACCCGCTTAGCTGAGCGGGCATCTCTCTTGCTTCTGGAAAGTCCGACAGGAGGAGCCCACAAGACTCATTCTTAAAAGCCAAAGGCGCTCAGGAACAATGAGCCTCGAGAGCGTCTTTCCAGAAACCTGTTCGAGCCACATGCCCGTGCAGCCTGCAGAGCGACCTCAGGGGCACGGGCAGGGGGACGTCGCCCCCTGCTTCCTGGGGCCCTGCCTTGCTCACTGGCCCCCCGGGGGGTTCACGTACAGCGGGCGACGCTGAGGGCAGACCAGCGTCTCCTCTGCGCCTGGGGATCCCCGCGGCAGCCACCCAGGGGCCGGGGGAAGACCGGCCTCACGCACACAGGCAGGTGCTGTCCGCGCGGAAGAGGAGGACTGGGGAGGACTTTCGTTCGGCCGGAGCGCTGACAGCTTACAGCTCTGAGAGCTGGGGTGGGGGGGTTGGCGCAAAGAGAGGGAGGGAAATAAAGTCAGCGAGGGCAGGCGGGGGACACTGTGGCCCTGGCAGCATGGTGACCCCGGGCTGGAGAGGGGCTGGGGGCTCTGCCGGAGCAGAAGGGCGGGAGGCGGGACGGCCCAGCCCTTGGATGAGCCTTCCCAGAGACGGCCACCCCTGCCACCGAAGTATTGGGACAAGAGTGAGAAGCACACACAACCAGACTCTCAGCCGGTCCCCTGAGCCAAGCCGGGCCACCTCCCCTTCCCTTATTCACGTCCCACCTATTTATTGAGCACCTTTGGTATGCCGGGCGGGAGGAGTATGGTGGTGACTCACACAGACATAGTCCCTTCCCAGAGGGCGTAGAGGTCTAGCGGAGGAGAAAGACCCTAACCAAATGTGAAACGCAAAATGCAGATAAACACAAAAGGTCAAGGGAGGGGGCATTTTGGGTTTTGAAAGGCTGGAGCAGGCAGACCTGTGAGGTGGGGAAGTAGGGGAAGGTTTCTCCCAAGGCTGCGGCCGGCCGTGGAGCTCGGAGTCGGGGCTGGAGGTGAAACAAATGGCAGAGAAAGTCTGTGCAAGGGTCCCGTGGTAGAGCAGAATGTGGTTCCTTCCAGAGGCTACCAGAAGGGTCAGCGTCCGTGGGGGGAGACGGGGGCACCCATTCAGGGAGACGAGGACCCCGATGGTGCTGCATTTCTCGGTCAAGAGCCACGGGAGCCCTCGCAGGGGATTAAGCACAGGTGACCGTAGGGTCACGCTTCACGGCTCACAGAGATCCCTCCGACCGCAGGTGGACCCGTCCCCTGGGGCGATGGTGGCTACAGACCCACACCCTCCCTTGGCCCCTTTGACCTGGCTGCCTCTGAACGTCTCCTCTGGGTTCCCTCAAGATCCCCCTCTCACAATCGCTCATCGGGATCTCCCCGCGGGGTCCCTCTTCACAACTCTTTGAGGTCCCTCCTCAGGACGGCAGCCATGTCCAGCTGGCTTGACCCAGCGTCCCCGCGGCCGGGCCTGGCTTCAGAGGCCTTGTAAGTAACGGAAGCCAGGAGCACCCAGCAAAGAGGTGGAGGACGGACGGAGAGGCGGACGGCCCTGCGAGGAGGGGACAGGCGGGTGATGGGAGGGCCAAGGGTGCCAAGGGTGCTGTGAGGAGTGGGGTGTCCTGGGGCAGGCTGGCCCGAGATGTCGGGACCGGGGGGAACCCCCGGCACCACCAGGGCCGTGCCGGTCAGCGAGCGCCTCCTGCCCTTCACGCGCCCACGGCGGGCCCGGCCCAGGCGATGCCGAGCGGTGCCCGGGTACCACGCTCAGATGCTTAAATGATGGGGTAAAAGCCCTCCCCCTTCTCCCTCCCCCCGGCCCGCATTCCTGAGGCCGGGCCTGGGGTTTGGTTACCAGGCAGCCGCGGCCCTGGAGGGCACCCACCCCGCGAGCTGGCAGGAGTCCGAAGCTGCTGACGGTTCCTTTTCTTCAGCAGCAATTAAGCGAGTTCCAACTGGTGACTTTGGTTAGCGGTGAGACGTGGAAACTATTCACCGCCGTGGATCGCCCTGGGCCACGAGTGTGTGCACGTGGGCGTGCATGCGTGTGTGTGTGCGGGCGTGGCGGGGGTGACTTCCCGCGCCCGGGAGTCCGCCTGGGCACCCGCGCGTGTTGGCCACGGGCGCCCATCTCAGTGCGCGAACGTGCACCCATCCGTGCGTGCGCCCTAGACGTGCGCGACGTGCGCACGGCACGTCCTGCCGGTACGCGTGGGTGTGCGTGGGCATGTAGGCCTGCGCCCGTCTGTGCGTTTGTGCCGGGCGTGGGGGCCTGGGGGGTCTGTCCGCCTGCTCGTGGGCGAGCGTGAGCATCTGTGTGCTCAGACGTGTTTGAGGAGTCAGCCGATGTTAACAGAACCCTCCGCGTAGAGCAGAGGGGCCGGGACACGGGGAGACGCAAGGGATGCTGGGATATGGACGAATGGGGTGCATGGTCAGGGTCTCCGGAGAGACAGGCCCACGGGAAAGATCTGTCGTCGGGAACCGGCTCACGGGATTACGGAGGCTGCAGGTCCCCAGATCTGTAGTCAGCAAGCTGGAGACCCAGCGGAGCCCGTGGGTGAGTCCAGTCCTGGAGTCCAGCGCTCGAGAACCGGGAGAGCCAATGGCATCACTCGGTCCAGAGGCCGCCAGGCCGGGCCTGAGACCCGGGGAGAGCCGGTGTCTCTGTTCGAGTCCTCAGGTAGGGAAAAACAGGTCCCAGTGCAAGAGCTGTCAGGTAAGAGGAATTCTCTGTTGTTCAGAGGAGGTCGGTCTTTTCTTCGGTGCAGTCCTTCAACTGATCGGACGAGGCCCACCCACCCACCCTGAGGGGGCCAATCGGCTTTACTCAGTTTACTGGATTCAAATGTGACTCTCGTCCAGAAACGCCCTCGCGGACACACCGGGAATCACATTTGGTCACGTGTCTGGGCCGGCCCTAACCCGGTCAAGTCGATGCAAAAAGTTGACCATCCCAGGTAGTGACTGGATGGAGAGATGGGGCGATGGACCCTGCTGGGCAGACCCGCACCGGGGCTCCAGGGAGACAGTGGACAGATGGCAGGAAAGAAGGTCCATCTGAGCAATACAAGGGGCACCAGCCCTGTGATGATTCTCTGACGGAACCTAAAGCCTGAGAACATTTTAGGTCCCCGTGACACGCAGCCGTCCCCCTCCCCTGTCCCAGGGCCCTGCCCCTTGGGACCCCCGAGCCTTCCACCCTCCCTTCAGCCCCTCCACCAGCCCCGCCCCCTCACCTCTGGGCCTCTGCACACACAGTGCCTCACCAGGTACCTTCTCTGTCCCCCTGACCCCGTCGCCCCCGCCCCGCCCCCTCCCCCCCACAACTGCTAGTTGAACCTTCGGCGTTTAGCTCACACACCACGTGCTGGGGAGTCTTCGTGGCCCCTTGCTCCTCGGGCGGGGGCGGACACCCCTGTAGGCACTGTCCCCACGCCCGTGCCTCCTCTGGACGCGGTAGAAGGCAAAACGGCCAAGAGCCTCGGGGAGTGGGCACAGCATCACGTATCTCAATAAAGAACGTACCAAACCCATAAGAAATAACAGCAGAGCTTTGAGAACTTTGGGCAGGACGGGGCGGGGAGAGGAGTACGGCCTGGGGGCGAGGCCTCTGGGACACAGGGCGTCAGCGTCAGGGGATGTCACATTGCCTTTAAGCATCCGGAGGACCGTCTTGCGGAAGGACCCTCGCCTTTCTCTTTATGGCCCCGAAATGGAGAAGTGGACCCAGGAGGTGCGGTGTTGGGGAGGGGAGCTGCAGGGAGACTGGTTTGGGGAAATGACGGGAGACCTTTCCGGCACGTGGGCAGGGCGACCCCTGCCCCCAGCCCAGCGGGGATGCCTCCCCGACCGTGTGGTCCCCGTCGCACTCAGGAGGTCAGATTTCCCAGCACAGGCAACAGAGCCCCGGGGGCCAGGAGACCCTTGACTGAGAGCTATCGCTGTCACAAGGACAGCACCCTGGTCTTGGCGTATCTGGTTCCTTCGTGTTCCAGACGGATCCTCAGATTGGCTGCTTCGTAACCTTTGGGTGTTGGAAGTCCTTACGGCCATCCACCCCCGTCATGTTCATTGTGGTAGAATAGACACACCGTAATATCTGTTATTTTAGCCATTTATAAGCACACAGTTCAACGGCATAAAAACACGCACAACGTTGGGGCGCCTGGGGGGCTCGGTCGGTTTGGCGTCTGACTCTTGATTTCGGCTCAGGTGGTGATCTCACCGTTCATGAGTTCGAGCCCTGCGTCGAGCTGACAGCGTGGAGCCCGCTGGGGATTCTCTCGCCCTCTCCCTGCCCCGCCCCTGTGCGTTCTCTCTCTCTCTCTCTCTCTCTCTCTCTCTCTCTCAAAATAAATAAACATTAGAAAACATTCAGTGTTGCTGATACCTTTTCATCATCCCCAACGCAAGGTCTGTATCCATAAAACAATAACCTGTTTCTCCCCACATCGCCAGACCCTGGGGACCCTTAGTGTGCTTTCAGTCTATGAATTTGCCTATTGTAGGGGACCTTGTGTAAATGGAATCAGACACTATTTGTCCCCCTTTGACTGGCTTCTTTTACTCAGCATACTGTTACCTGTCGGGGGGGGGTGCTTCCCGTGGCCAAGGATGCCACCCCTGCGTCCCTAAGAGCCCCTCATCACCTTCCTCCCCATCCTGGTACCTTAGAGTGTGGCAAAGGCAGCCTTTCAGATCTGTAGGGGACACGGGACAACTTGATAAAGGGGACCGGGATCCATGAAAACCAAGCCCCAGTCCCAGTGCTGATTCCAGAATAAATTCCCGGGGTCCCAGCCTGCAACAGAATCCTGCCTGAAGCCGGGGGTGAACTGCCAGGCGACTGCACGGCGTGATTACTTCAGCCAGCCCTCCTCAGACGTCTGCTTGCGTAGGCCTTCCTTTCCCCCCACCTCTAAAATGGTGCCCCACCCTGCTCTGTCCCTGCCCAGCTTGTCACCTTCCCCGCTGGCCGAGCTGATGTTACACGCCTGTTGTCGGTTGATATTCTCTGACTTCTGAATTCATTGACCACTGGGTCCCCGGCTCCCGGCACCGTGAGCCATCGACCAAACGAATGAATGGGCGACACGTGAATAATCGTAAACTAGGAGAGCGTGTGAGAGCTAGAAGAAATGTCCCTGTATGTCCCCAGGGCCCACCTGTCTACGGATATGAATGAGGCCACAGGTGTGTGCACGCCAAAGGGCACTGACTGGTCACCACCCTCCCCCAGCCCTCCCGCCTTTAGTCAAAGCCTAGCAGGTGGAGGTGGGAACCCCTGGGCATCTCCCTCACAGGTATACCGATGGGCTCCACCGCTATGCCAGCTCTCTGGGTGACGGCCGTGTCTAAAGGGACAAGGTCGCCCACTGATGCCGGTACATTCCTGAGGTTCAGCCGTTCACCATGTTTCCATTCCTTGGAAAACTCTGAATTCCGGGTCAGGCGCTGCTGGGACCCCGCTGCAGAAGGGCAAAATGTACAGTCAACTGACCTTTGGTTGAGAAAGACCGTTCTGAACATTAAACAAAAAAGTAACAATCAGTGAACTCACACACACTCTTTTATATGAAGAGAAAATAATAACACCGAGTCCAGAGACATGGAGAAAATATTGCCACACATAAAACGAAAGACAAGCATGTTCTTCATATATAAAAAGCGGTTACAAACCATGAAGATGAACAATGAACTAGATCATTGGGTAAAAGACAAAAAGGGACTTCATGGGTGAAATGTGAGTGGCCAACAGCCTATCACAAGGTGCCCGGTCTCACCAGGAAGGAAAGAAATGGCGATCGACACAACCCACTGCCGTTGGCAGCCGTCAGAGGCAACGCTACTCGGCAGGGTCTGCTGGGAAAGTAACAGCTTTCTGGAAGATGCCTTGGCAATATGTGGCGGGGCTGGCAATCCCTCCTTTGGGGACCCACCCCCAAAACAAGCAAATAAGTACTTATTCTCAACAATAAGTAAAAACATTAAAAACATTGAAACACAAAATAAGTACTTATTCTCAAAAATAAGTAAAAACGTTTAAAAAATTAAAAAACAAAAGTAAGTTAACAATAAAGGTGTGCTCTAAGGGTCTTTTCAGACGCTGCCTGACCACCCAGGGCTCGATTAATGATGCAACATCTAGCAAAACAAGCATGACGGTCGGTAATCAGGTGGATGGATCGCTAGCTGGGTTGATAGATGGGTTGTATCCGTGTGGATCAACAAGTCATTTCCATTTTCTTTCCTATGCGTTTCTGGACTTCTGGAATTTTCTAGATTGAAATGTATTACTTTTTATAATCAGTTAAAGACGTTATTTTATTTTATTTTTTGATGTTTATTTGTTTTTGAGAGAGAGAGAGAGAGGGAGGGGCAGAGAGAGAGGGAGACACAGAATCCGAAGCAACTCCAGGCTCCGAGCCGTCGGCACAGAGCCCGACGCGGGGCTCGAACTCACGAACTACGAGATCGTGACCTGAGCCGAAGCCTGACGCTTAACCAACTGAGCCACCCAGGGGCCCCTAAGGAAGTTATTTTAAATTAAGAGAGAGGCACTTGCTGACCTCAGAAATAATCCCGAGTCTGCCCTCCAAGAGTGTCGTTAGTCTCTCTCGAAAATACAGCCGCACTTTCCATCCGTGTCGACGCACAGAATCTAACCCAGAAATCCCACCTCCACGCAGCTGCCCTGTGGGGTCACTGGCGTAAATGCAGAGGGCGTGCGGACGTCCACAGTGGTTCTGCGTATAAACACGGGGGTGCTTATAATGGGAAAATTGGGAACGACATTCACATCTGTCAACAAGGGCGTCGTTAATAGAATTACAATACAACCATGCCACGGAGCCTGTGGGGCAATTAACATGATGAGGCATCCGTCCTGTAGTTATCGATACGCATAGATGCCCTCGATGCATCGATGCCGCCGATGTGTGGGAAAACAGATTACAGGAGGGCTCGCCCCGAACGGTCCCGTGCTCAGCGGTCTGTGACCGACCGAATGTACTTCCAGGCCCAGATGACCGGAAAGGCGGTCAGGGAAAACTCCCCCAGGATGACTTCTGGGAGGGTGGCATCCTTCCGGCCTTTTTTCTTTTTCTGATGCGCTCTGGTCACTTTTACATGACATAATAAAAAGCGACTCTAAGAAGTTAATCTGTAAACGGACGAGCGGTCGTCCAATCAGATTCAGACGCGACAAAGTAACTCAGAGCCGCTTTTAAGGGGAGCAGGCAGGAAGTGGAGAAAAGGGACTTCTGGCCACGGGGATGGCCGTGCAGCCACGCCCCTCTGGTCGCTGGGCCCGGCGTGGGCACCGCGGCTCCTTGCGGTGACAACATGGAGGCCGAGGGAGCGGGGGTGATTTGCCCAAAGCCAGACCTCTGCCAGTGCCCGGCTGGAGCCCAGTGCACCCTCAGCTCCCAGCGCCCTCCCGGCCCAACACCTGCACGGGCTCAACCTGGGCTCCGAGGCCTGAGAGGTGACGTCGCGAGTTCACGCCTGGACGCAGGAACGCTGCGCTTTTTAAAAGCACTCTGCGATCGGACTTCTGCGGACCACACCCCTAGTTCCCCCACACCCTCCCCACCGAGATGAAGGGGGGCCACTCTGGGGGTCCCGAGGAAGCCTGGCACATAGTAGGTGTTCAGGAAACACCGTGGAGGAGTGAGCACCCCCCGTCCACGTGAAGCTGGCGGCTTCACTGTCTCACTCGGGCTCCCTCCGTCCCCAGAGTCTGCCTCCCTGCCTCCCTTCTGTCTCTCTGTCTTTCTTGGTATCTCTGTCTCTCTGTGTCTCTCTCTCTCTGTCTCTCTCTCGTACACACACACACATAGTCACCCACTTATGCAGCAGGGAGGTCAGGAGCACAGACCCTTGCGTCTCCCTCCTGCGCTCAGATTCTGGGCTGTCTCCTAGCCGTGTGGATTTGGGCAAATCCTTTAAGACATCTTCTCATTTGAAAAGCCGTGCGATGACGACCGTGCCTGCCCTGTGTGCAGGCTGTTGCAAAGGGAGCCAGAAAGCACAGTCTGTGGGTGTTTGCACTGTATCCCAGAGCCTGGGAGCCCCTGGCCCAGGGTAGGCGCGTTGCACATATCTGCTGAGCGCCTGGTTGACACATGAAGGGCCACCACCCGCCGCTGGTGCATGGCCATTCCCAGTGACCGTCCCTCCAATCCTGCGACCCACACCCCTGGGCAGGCCTTCTCTGACGCCCTTGGGTGCCCGGGCCCCCGGGAGGCCTGAGTTGCTGCTGAGGAAGAGGAAATCTGAGGCCCCCACATCCCGCCCCAGGACCAGCTGGCCTTGCGGATTCCAGAACGTTCTGCAGCGGCCGGTAGGCCACGGGGCCAGGAAGCGGAAGGTGCAGAAATAGAAATGCACAACCGGGCAGTGGCTCCTTCTGCCCTGGAGGAAGGGAAGCGGGGGCTGGGGGCCCAGGGAGGAAGCCGGGGGTGCAGGGGGGAGGCCGCGGGAGGAAGCCGGGGGTGCGGAGCCCCCTGCCCTCAAGGAGGCCGGTGTGGCCCTTGCCCTCTCCTGCAACTTGCGACCACACCCAGGGACGCCCCCATTTTCCCGACAGAAATCCAGAATGAGGAGTTCTGATTCGCTATGAGTTCAACCCTAGGGTGACTGCCAAGGGCACCGAACCCTCCCGGCGGCGTGCGGGGGTCGGGGCGGGGGGGTGGGGGCAAGTGTTTGCGCTCTCAGGGCCTCATTCCCCTTCCCAGCACCCCCCACCTCAACAGGCAGGTGCAGGCGGAAACAGGCTCCGACGAGGTAGAGGGATAGACCCCAGGTCCGCCAGCTCCCAAGCCTAGGCTCCAAAGCACCCCACCCCCAGCCAAAGGACCTGTCAGAACAGAGGCCTCCCCGGGGCCCCAGCTGGGATGAGTGATGGACCCCTGACCACACCCCTTTTCCTCCCATTCCCCTGCCTGGCTGGGGGGCCAAAGCTGGGCCAAGGGCCTGGGGCCTCCAGTCAATCACGTGGCCGGTAGTTTCCAGGTAGTTTGGCTCCCCCTGGGCCTTGCTGGGTTGCCCTCGACTCTGAACTCACTCAGGGTGGCTTCCCCCCCCACACCCCCCCCCCCCCCCCCGCCCCCCCCCCACTCCCTGTTTTCGCAGGGAACAGGAAGACTGAGGGTCCATGCACCCGCCCCCCACCCAAGAGCCTGACCATGAAGTCCCAGAGGAGGGTCTGGAGCCACGGGCCAAGGGTGGCTTTCCTCCTGCCCTGGCCTCCGCGGTCCTTTCTGTGCCTCATCTGCCAGTGCCCGGGCTGGCCTCTGAGGTCCCTGGAACGCTCCCAGGAGTGGAGAGATACACCCCCAACGTGCGACCCCTGGAGATCCCTTCACTGCTGTGGCCTCCGGCTGGTCTCTAGGTCCCAGAGCCCCAGAAAAGCCACAGCCGTGGCCCCATCGGCCCCTCCCAGGTGTCTGAGCAAAAGCTTCTGGCCAGGTCCCCTGGTCTGCTGTGTGGCCTGGGACAAGTGAGGCAACCTCCCTGAACCTGTTCCTTAATCCATAAGAGGTATGACATCTCAGAAGCAGGCTTGAGGCTCTAGCACTTGGCGGGAAGCGAAGGTGTGAAGGGACTAAGGGGCAGAGCGGTGTCCCTGTTCCAGACCCAGTTTGGCCCCCGCCTCTGCGGCCCCCACCCCGCGGCCTCTGAGACACCACCGGGGCCCCTCGGCACAGCCGAAACCGAGCTTTTTCTTCTGACCCCCAGCAAAGTCACGGGGACGCACCCGCCGCCCGGGCCACCAGACGTTGTGGGTGTGTGTTCAGGTGGTGAGGCGAGGTCTGGGCCCAGCTGGGCTCTACCCCCAGGGCCGGGGGTCCTCGGGGAAGCCACTGTCCCCCGGCTGCTCCTGCACAGGGCAGAGCAGCGGTCCAGAACCCACACGCCGCACAAGGGAGCCAGTGGGACCGTGTGGCCCAGGCTGGCCTGCGAATCGGACCACTGAGGCCTCGCTTTCCTGGCGTTCTTCCGTTAAGAACATGGAACCCAAGACAGGATGCTGGGTCCACCCCTTGCTGTAGCCAGCTGGGGCTGGGGCGGAGCCAGGCAGTCAGGGACCCCACCCCCGGGGACCCCCGATGCCCGGGGTTACCACACTCGGCTGGCTGGCCGACCTCGTGAAGTCAGAAACCGGCCGCCCTCGCCTGCCGGGCTGAGGCCCTCCCAAAGGCCTCTCCCGGTCAGGGCCTGAGGTGGCCCTCTCCCACCCCCGTGGGAGGGCTGGCGGAGAGGTGTGTGAGGCAGGGCCCACAGAGGGGCCCCCCACTTCCCTCGGGGCTGTGACTCTGTGTGCAGGGGCCAGGCTGAAGGCCGGCTCAGGCCTGGCCCTCCCGGAGAGCCCACCCTCCAGGCAGGGCGCACGGGACCCCAGCCCTACTCCCTGAGCCCGGCCGTCAGGAAGTGGGGGATGGAAAGAGAACAGGTGCCAGTCAGGGACACACCCAGAGATCCTTCCAGGGACCTCCCTCCCTACCCCAGGACACCCCAGAAGCTCTGGGCATGTGACAGGGCAGGGATTCTCCCTAGAGGACGGTGACACCCACCCAGTGCGAGCGGCAGGCAGGGCAGAGGGAGCCCCCAGGGGCCTGGGGATCCACGGGGTTTCTCCGCCGCGAGCCGGTGTGCCCCATTCCCCGCGAGCTCCAGGACACGGGGGTCTCTTCTGCTCGGCGTCTGACGGACCCCAAGAGCAGGTGAATTTAAAGCGTATGCATCTCCTCTCAAGGCTTCTTTTCTGTCAGCAGACCCACTGTCTTTCCAGATCAGGGGCCGAGCCGATTGTCTGTCCTCCGACGTCTTTTTTTTTTTTTTTTCGGTGCCCAGGAATGCTAAAAATAAATAAATAAATAAATAAAATAAAAAATAATATGTGTCTTTTAAATAGCACACGCTTTTCCGCCAATCAGGAAAAATTGAGCTTGTGTTTTGCTGAAGTGACATGATTTTTCCCCTCCATTTATTGTGCAAAGGAATTCAAGGCAGCCCTCAGCATCCAGAAGCAGGAAGGGTGTAGGAAAAGTTCAAAATTAGCATTTCCCCAGACTCCCTTCAGACTCAAGGGCCGAAAACGAAGAGTCTCTGAGTTGCATTCTCTTCCTAGAGATCTTGGGGTTTTTATTAGAACGAGTTCCCTTTGTATGGCCTTGATTTCCTGTAAAGCTGACAAGTTAAAAGAACAGAGTTTGCATTGACCTTGGCAGGGCCCCCGGAGGGTCCGGGTGCTGGGTAGCCCCTCTTACCTCGCTCCACACTGCCCCTTCCCTGGGGCCCGGCATCCCCGGGCATGCACTGTCTCACGTGGGAGACGGGCTTGAGGAAAAAATAGACTGAATCCCCTCGTAGGTGACTGATAGGACCCGTGCCCACTGGGTGGTAATGATTCGAGAGGCTTCACTAAACCCGAGCTCAGCTGCTTTATCTACACTCACACCTGGGACAGGCCACCTCGAGCCTGGTCGCCATCCCCCTCTGAGGCCCGGACGAAAGGCTGCTCAGTCATGTACATACTGTCCCATGTGTGAGCAGCTACTGGAAACTTCCCCCTGATGATTGTGAACTTCAGACTTAGAACTTGGGAGAAGGAGCTTTGGGAGACATTGCCGGTGGCTGGCCCACGAGGCAGGCCTTTCGCAAGGAGCTGCTGGGCGGCGAGTCCCCAGGCCCGCCTGCAGACCAGGGCAGGAAGGGGGCCCGGGCAGGGCCAGGCCGTAGGGCAATGGCCAGATGCGGGAGGCTCTGTGCAAGCCATCCACTGCGTGGGTTTGGTGGGGGGGGGGGGGGGGCACAGATACATCCCATGCCCGGGCCCTGGTGGCACTCTCAGGGACATCCTGGGAGAGAGGTCCCTGCCCACCCCTGGCTGCCTGGGTCACTCTCACTTCTGCCCAGGAGAGGAGCTGGGAATGTGGAAACTTTCTCACCCAGGTCAGGGAGCGGTCGCCTCTCCTCGCTGTGGGCGCGGGGACGCTCCGGGCCTGTGTCCCCCAGTAGAGCCACGGCTGGCCGTGTGTGACCGCGGGGCCCCTGGAATGTGGCTGGTCCGCACTGAGACACGGTAGGAAAATTCAGGTGTAACAGGAGAAAAAGAATGTAAAACGTTTTGTTACTAATCACCATAGTGGTTACGCGTTGTGATAATTGTAAGAATATGTTGGCTACGTCGGGTTCCATACGATGTGTGATTAAAATGTATTTAATCGCAGTGTGGCCCCTGGAAGGGTTGAAATTACCTATGAGGCCGGCACCATCTTCCCGGCACCAGGCTGGGGTCCCCGTCTGTACCCCCACGCTGGCGTCCAGGGCAGGCCCGGCTCCCCCGGGGCCCGTCCGCCGCAGGGAGCGAGGGGCAAGGAAAGGCTGGCCCGCTGTGAGCCCTGCTGCGTGTGGGGCACCGAGCTGCGCGCTTCGCCTGCATGGCCCCACTCGGGCCGCACAGCAGTATCGCGAACGGTCCCCACCTCACAGACAAGGAGGCCGGGGCTCGCTGGGGTCAGTAGGCTCACCCAAGGGCACAGCGTCTCCACCCACACAGTGGCCTCTCCCAATACCACCTGCCTCACACGGGGTGGGTGGGGGGCTGAAGCGTGGAGGGGCAGCGGTGGGCATCTTTTGAGAGCGTCCTGCCCCTGGTGTCCACGTAGAATCCCCTCCGTGGCTCGCTGAGAAGGGTTGCCTACTCTGGGTTTGTTGATCAGACACCTCTACACCACCCATTTTGGGCTGGAGGAAATGTTGTGCCCCCACTCACCGCCCTGCACGCAGTAGGGCCTCAGCTAATATGCCCCGTAGGACCGACCCTCACAGCTTGCACACAGTAGGGCTTCAGGTAATATGCCCTGAAGGATCAACTCTCACAGCCCCGCACAGAGCAGGGCTCTGGCTGATCCAGCATGAAGGACTGACCCTCACTCACCGCCCTGCACGCAGTAGGCCCTCAGCCAATATGCCTGAAGGACCGACCCTCACAGCCCCGCACACAGTAGGGCTTCAGCTAATATGCCCTGAAGGATTGACTCTCACAGCCCTGCACACAGTAGGGCTCTGGCTGATCCAGCATGAAGGACTGACCCTCACTCGTAGTAGGCCCTCAGCCAATATGCCCTGAAGGACCGACCCTCACCACCCCGCACACAGTAGGGCTTCAGCTAATATGCCCTGAAGGATCGACTCTCACAGCCCCGCACACAGTAGGGCTCTGGCTGATCCAGCATGAAGGACTGTCACTCACTGCCCCGCACACAGTAGGGCTTCAGGTAATATGCCCTGAAGGATCAACTCTCACAGCCCCACACACAGCAGGGCTCTGGCTGATCCAGCATGAAGGACTGACCCACACTCACCGGCCTGCACATAGTAGGCCCTCATCCAATATGCCCTGAAGGACCGACCCTTACCACCTCACACACAGTAGGGCTCTGGCTGATCCAGCATGAAGGACTGACCCTCACAGCCACACACAGTAGGGCTTCAGCTAACATGCCCTGAAGGATTGACTCTCACAGCCCCGCACACAGAGGGCTCTGGCTCATCCAGCATGAAAGCCCAGAGTGAGGCTAGAGCTCTCCTTTGTACTAAGCCCGAGCCAGGCTCCTTCAGCGACGTCAGCCGGCGTTACACCGGTGGGTGGCGGCCAGCACCCCCGTTCCTGACCTTCACAGGGCCCCTTGTCGGCTGGAGGGGGCAAACGAGGACGCGGAGGGGACCGGGCCGGTTTTCAGGCTCCCGGTGAGGAGTCAAGAGCCAGAGCACAGCCCCAGGACACGTGTCTGCCTGCCCTGGGCTCTGCCTAAAGGACGCGGCCCCAGTTGTCGCCTGACGAGAAAGCCCACGCTTTTTGTAGCTGAGCTGGGTCACTGTAGAGCAGACCCTCTGATGTTCCTTCCGCGTTCAGGGATTTCACCGCACGTCCCTCCTAATCCGTGGGCTTCGACCCGTCCCTAAACTGCCGGCCAGTGGTCCACGGGCTGGGACATGCTCCGGGTCGGGCAAGTTCATCTCGGAACATCCAGAGAAAGTCTGTTCCTCGTCAACAGCAGGCAGAGGTCCAGTCTGGGGCCCTCAGAGCTCCTGTCCTGTCAGGACAACTGGACATTTTGGGGGGTGGGGGTGGGGGTGGGGGTCTCTGGGATTGTGCAGCACGGACTTCCTGAGCCCCCTCCATGCGGGCGCTGCCGGCCCTCACGCTGGACCCCCACTCTCACTGCCTCTCGCAGGGACCCTGGGTGTGGCTTTATCCCCGCTTCACAGACGGGGACACTGAGGCACGGAGGGGTCAAGGCGGTGTGTGTCCATGACGGCGGGAAGGATGGGCAGCCTGGCTCCACACCGTCCGTCCCCGGGAGACTCGGGTCCCAGTGACAAGGACCCTCTTCCGGGAAAGGAGCCCTGCCCCCCTCTGGGGGGTCGTGAGGGCCTCGGAGACATTTCTCAAGCACCTGCTTCACGTTTTGCCAAAAGCCGTTCTCCAGCAGCCTCCTTCTCTTGGCCCCCCAAACTGGCAGCACTTTCCAGAAGCTAAACTTGCTTTCAGAGGACAAAGATATGCTTCCTTTCGGATGCAAGAATGTATATGCTTACATACCCGTACGAGTATTTATGTGTGGATGTACGCGTGCGTCTATCTGTGCACATCTATGGATGTCTCTGCATATACGTGCGGGTTAATTTGCTTGTCGACACGTCAAATATCTGCCTGGGTGTTCAGGAAACTGATAACATTGGGTTCCCTTCGGGAGGAAATGGTGGGGGGCTGGGGACTGGGCTAGGAGACTTTTTTTTTTTTTAAATCATAGATTCTTTTACGCTTTTTGCATTTTAACCCACGCCAATCAACTGTTGCAATGAAAATTGTTTTCTCATTATTCTTCTTTGAGAAAACTCACAAGCAGGCACAAAGGCAGCTCTGAGCACCTCTTCAGTCTTGGGCCCCTCGTGTCTGAAGTCCTGCTGTAGGCTGGGACCCCCGCTGGCATGACATCCCCCTACGAGGGCAGGTCCCACCAGAAAGGCAGCAGGAAGTGGCCGACCGGGAGGGATGGGCGCTGGCCCCCCGCCTCCCAGCCTAGCCCCAGGGACCCTCCCGGTTCTGCAAGGCTGTGATTCTGGGCCGGGTGAGGCCAGACCTGCCGCAAGGCCAAAGCCAACCTCTGCTGAGCCAGACCTGGAATCTCAAAAATGTCCTGTGGTCAGGCCTGAGCTTCGTTAGTGACTCAGCAGAAAGACCCGGCCCCCGCCCCGTGCAGGGCAGGCCGGCCCCGCCCAGGGGTGCAGCTTGAGGCTTTCAGCACCCAGAGCCAAGGCCTGTGGGAATGTGGGCCCAGTGGGCCGGCGGCCACGGCCCAGCCCCGCGTCCCTGCCAGGCAGTGAAGACCGACCGGCCTAGCCGTTGTGGGGTGGGGGGGGGGGGGGGGGGGGGGCCCCGGGACAACCCGGGGGCCGGGGGGGGGGGGGGGGCCGGGCGGGGGGGGGGGGGGGGGGGGGGGGGGGGGGGGAGTGGGAGGCTCCTGGTACAACCCGATGGCAGATGGGCGACCTCGGGCAGGTCCCTTCCCCTCTGGGCCTCAGTTTCCCCTTCCCTTAGAAGGAAGTTCCTGGAACTGACCCCCAGGAACCCCGACACTTGTGGGGTAGCCTCAGGCTCTTTCTACACCTGTATCTGCCATTGCAATACCTGCCCTGTTAGAGACCTGATGGTTCCCACGTGCTGATTTGCCTAAGTGCATATGTTTTTACTTTTTTAAATTTTGTAATGTTTATTTATTTTTGAGAGAGAGAGAGAGAGAGACAGAGTGTGAGCAGGGGAGGGACAGAGAGAGAGAGAGAGAGAGAGAGAGAGAGAGGGAGACACAGAATCAGAAGCGGGATCCAGGCTCCGAGCTGTCGGCACAGAGCCCGACGCGGGGCTCGAACTCACGAACGGTGAGATCGTGACCCGAGCCGAAGTCGGACGCTCAACCGACGGAGCCACCCAGGTGCCCCTAAGTTGATACGTTTTCAGAGGTTGTTTTGGAGCAGTGCTGTGCACGGCCCCGTCGACGTCATTTGCCAAAACCAGATGACACGTTACAGTTCATGCTTCACGATTCATCTGCGTTCACCTGAGATCAGCCCACACACGTCCGCCTCCGGGGACCCATGAGGTGGGACGTCAGGAACAGGTGGGACAGGTGCGGGGCGGGCGAGCGCTCAGTGGGCGCGCCCGTGCGTGGAGGGCGACAGGTGCTGGAATCTTGAGGCCGGGCCGTTCTGCGGCTGGTCAGTAACCCCTCTTCTCCTGCGCGTATCAATGTCCTGGGGCAGCTGCAGCTTAACAACCACACACCGGGCAGCTAATCACACCAGAAATGTGTTCTCTCCCAGTTGTGGAGTCCGGGAGCCTGAAATCAAGAGCAGAGCTGTGTTCTTTCAGAGGCCCTGGGAGAGGACCCTCCTCCAGCCCCCTCTCCGTGGTCACGTGGCCTCCTCTCTGTGCGCCTCGTATCTCCTTTTCTTATAAGGACGTGTCTTTGGGGGGCCACCTGGGTGGCTCAGTCGGTTAAGCCGCCGACTCTTGGTTTCCGCTCGGGTCACGATCTCACAGTTCATGAGTTCGAGCCCCTCATTTGTCTCTGCGCCGACAGCACAGAGCCTGCTTGGGATTCTCTCTCTCCCTCTCCCTCTCTGCCCGTCCTTGGTGCTCTCTCTCTCTCTCTCTCTCCCTCAAAATAAATAAATAAACAGAAAAAAAGACACGGCTTTGGACAACCTGGGATGAACCCCCCGTCTCAAGACCCTTCACTTACATCTCAAAGACCCTTTGTCCAAATAAGATCACGTTCGCAGGTTCTGAAGGTTAAGAGATGGGCATATCTCGGGGGGGGGCATTATTCAACCCCCTATCATCAGGCAGGGCAAGGATTGGGGCGGGGGCAGATTTCCAAAAGGGAAAAGCGCCGGGGACGGCTGTTAGCTCGGGCTGCTGTGACAGAAGACCACAGGAGGGGCAGGTTATAAATGACAGAAGCTGGGGGGTCGGAGATCAGGGTGCCAGCACTGTAGGTGCTGGTGAGAGCCCTTTGGGGGGTGGGGGGTGGAGGTGGGCTGCTGAAGCCCGCAGAGACCTCCAGGTCATGGAGCCAGGGTGGCAGAAAGGCAGTCGGAAAGGGCACCTGCCCCTTCGACTGTGCCAAACTGGGCGTTTTGGTTTCCTTTCTTAGTGTGTAATTTTCAGAATTCCAGTGGAAATAAGCAAGGGCCATAAGGAGTTGTTACGGTGTCCCTGTCAAAGGGGCAAAATAGGTTTTACGATGAGAAAATCAGATGCTGGCACAGTTGAGGTGAGGCCGGCACTCGCCGCTCCTGCGTTAGACAGGCACCTACGTGTAAGGCACACAGCAGGTGCCAGCTGGCGTCAGGACCTGAGGACAGGATGCCAGCGGGTGCGAACTAGGAGGGGCCGTGCGGAGAGCGGTCCAGGGATGCGTCCCCACGAGCACACACAGCCCCGAGCCCGTGATTCGACGCTGACACACTGACCCCGAGGACACAGAACTGCCTGCCCCCGAGCGGCGTAGAGACCCCTGCCCGGACTTGGCCATCGGCATCCCTGTCCTGTCCCTGCGAGGTCCATCTGTGTCCACCCTGCCTGGCCCGCCGAATCCCACACGGCTCGGGGGCTTTGTGCTTTCTTGGGGCATCTCCCCGCCGACCCTGGCATCCTCCTGCCTCCCCCTAGAGTCCTCCCATCTCTGCTGGGACGCCCCCCCCAAAAGGCTGTCTCTGGTCCCTCCATCTGAAGCCCCCACCCCCACCCCAGCACCCCGTCTCCTTTGCCTGCATTACTTCTCTCCAGGGACGGGCTGCACCGAACATCCGTGTCATTTTTTGGTTGTTGTTTATCTCCCTGAACCACAGAATGTCAGCTCCCCGGGAGAGGGGGCTGTTTTGTTCACGTTACGTCCCCAGCACCTGAGAGTATCCTAGGGGGCGCCCGGGTGGCTCAGTCGGGTAAGCATCCGGCTCTTGACTTCAGCTCAGGTCACGATCTCAAGGTTTCGTGAGGTCAAGCCCAGAGACGGGCTCTGTGCTGATGGCTCAGAGCCCGCTTGAGCTTCTCCCTCGCTCTCTGCCCCTCCCCCTCGCACTCTGTCTGTCTCTCTCAAAATAAATAGATTTTAAAACAAAAAAATAAAAGAGGCGTGCCTGGGGGGCTCCCGTCGGTTGAGCGTCCGACTTCGGCTCGGGTCACGAGCTCGCGGTTCGTGAGTTCGAGCCCCGTGTCGGGCTCTGTGCTGACGGCTTGGAGCCTGGAGCCTGCTTCGGATTCTGGGTCTCCCTCTCTCTCTCTGCCCCTCCCCTGCTCATGCTCTCTCTCTCTCTCTCTCAAAAATAAACATTAAAAAAATTTTTAAAACCATCCACCCTCTTTATATTCATCCTTTGTGGGTTCTACCCATTACATGTTTTCGATCTGCAGTTTGTCTTCTCATGCTTTCTACAATGTGGGTTTTTTTTAAGTGTTCACCCATGTATGCATTTTTTATTTGGAGAGAGAGAGAGCAAGCACACGAGGGGCGGAGAGAGGGGGAGGGAGAACCCCGAGCAGGCTCCCCACCGTCAGCGCAGAGCCCGACGCGGGGCTCGATCCCACGAATCGTGAGATCATGACAGGAGCCAAAACCAAGAGTCAGACACTTAACCGAATGAGCCCCCAGGCGCCCCTCTATGGAGTTTTCATCAACATTAGCTCTAAACGTCATGCGGTCGAATGTGTCCGTTATACCAAAGACCCAACCAAGGACAGTAATGCAAGAGAAATGAACCACAAAGATCAAGGAAGAAGACACAATGCTGTCATCGCTCCCGCCTTCCAGAGGCGGAGGGGGGATCACAGGACAAGTCGCAGACAGCTTTTCGAGTTCCTCTCAGGAGGGGACACGCCCACGGCTGCTCACGCATCGTTGGCCAAAGCGGGTCACACGTTAGTGGCTCCCACAGGTGGGGGGTGCCTATAAGATCTGTCCTAGCGGACAGCAGTGAGGTTCTCCCGCCACCTTGGAAGAAGCAAGCCGCCATGGTGTCAGAGGAGGGGCCGCGTGGCTGTCACCCGAGTGTGGCCTCCAGGAGCCAAGAGTGGCTGGCCCCCTGCTGACAGCCAGCGAGAAGGCGGGGAAGACTGAGTCCTACAACCGCGAAGAAGTGACTCCCGTCAACAGCCATGAGCTTGGAAGTGGACTCCTTCCCAGAGCCTCCCGGTGACGCCCTAAGCCTGGTCTCTTGTGACGCCCTGAGCAGAGAAGTGTCCAGCCCACCTCGACTTCGGTCCTAAAGAGCTGTGGGCTCATCAGCGGGTGTTGCTTTAAGCCACCGTGTTTGCGGTGGTTTGATACGCGGCATAGACAACGGATCCAGACCCCGGTGGAGAGCTGCCAACTGACCGCATGCCGGAAGCATTCAGCCCCCAAAATATTGGGTGGAGAACACTGACGACCCCCGCAGGCCCCCACCCACACGCCCCACACAGAAACCGGCTCCGGGTGGCTGAACAGTTCAATGCGAACGGCAAAACCGTGAGACTTCTAGAGGGCAATACAGAGTGACCTTGTCATTGCCTCAGGACAGGGCTGTCTTAACCACACGCAAAAGTACAAACCATAAGAGAAAGGTTTGATCATTTTATTGTCAGTAAAAATGAAGCTCTTTGCCACTAACAGACAATCTGAAAAAAAAAACCGAAAACATTACAGGCCAAGGAGAAATAATCGCAGAAGGAAAATGCAAAGTGCAAGAAAAAAAAAAAAAAAAGAGAACTACAGGGGGTGCCGGAATGGCTCAGTCGGTTGAGCGTCTGACTTCGGCTCAGTCATGGTCTCGCGGTCTGTGAGTTCAAGCCCCGCGTCAGGCTCTGTGCTGACAGCTCGGAGCCTGGAGCCCGCTTCCGATTCTGTGTCTCCCTCTTTCTGTCCCTCTCCCACTCATGCTCTGTCTCTCTCTCAGAAATGAATAAACATTAAAAAAAAATTTTAAAAAAATGAGAGCGTCCTGGTACACAGGGAACGCTCAGCCAATATTCGTGGAGTGAATAAATGAACGTATGAACGAATGATGCTAAAAACAGAACAGTCCAAACGTGTGGACCAAGGTAGGGTGCAGACCCTCAACCCCCAGAGGACGGATTACTCCAAACACCGCGGGAACGTGGCCAGTCGCCGAGAGAAAACCGGGCACAAAACCACATTCGTGGCGACGATTCTGAACCGCGTCAACGTGTTTGTGGACGGGAGCCGGCTGGGAGCACAGGCCGAGGGCAGCGGCTTCATCCGTGGGCGCGTGAGGACAGTGGGCACATTTTCCCTCCCTCTCGGGACAACCTGGAAAGGCTAAGGGGAGCCGTTCAGACGGCAGAGCCGGGAAATAAAACCTAGCCGCCCAGATGCTGCTTCTACGCTGGAAGACGGCCCGGGCCCGTGTCTGGTCGGCCACTGTCGCAAAACCCTGCCAGCGGCCCAGCGCGCGGCTCCCTGCTCCCGGTGACAACCACGTGTGTCTGCGTGGGCGTGGGCCATGCGGCGCCCCAGTCTCTCCGCGCAGGATGGCGTCCAAATAAAGTGCTTTCCGTGCCCAACCGGGTGCACCAGGCTTGGCACCTTCCGGGGGGGGCGGGGGGCGTGGGGGGGGGAGTGAGGCGGCCAGGGCAGGACGGAGGCGGTGGCGTGGGGCCGACCGGGTCCCTCTGCCAGCTGGACGCCGAGGGGACCCTGGCCAAGCCCTAGTGTCACTCCTCGAACGGAGACACCCCGTGGGCCGGGCTCCCCCAGGGATCGTGGCTGGAGACAGCTGACCTGGGGCCGGAGCAGGGACAGGGCGGGGGGGGGGGGGGGGGGGGGGCCGCGGGGGGGAGGCGGGGGGGGGGGGGGGGGGGGGGGGGGGGGGGGGTGGTCGTGCCTGGAACAGGAGGCAGGCCACCGTCCGGGGGGGTCTGGGCGGCAACCTTGGGAAGCCACGCCCACTTTGGAATGCCCTGCTGAGGCCCGAACAAAGCGGACCACGCGGGGGGCGGCGCCACACTGGGGACTCGCCCGATGCTCTGGGACCATCAGATCGCCGTCCTTGCGCCATCACCACCTCTGAGCCACCCTGGCCCCGCCGGACACCCCTTTAGGTGCTGGGGACGCAGCACGAACAGACCTCTTAATCTGGTGGTGGGATGTGGGCCGGAAGGGAAGAATGGGGTGGTCCCTTCCAGGGGCACTTCTCCAGAGAGGGGCACAGGGGCGTCTCCCTGTGGCTCCTTCTGGGGCCGGGGCATGGCCGGGCTCCGCAGCAACGTGCCAAGAGCGAGAGCAGCCCGTTAGGGCCTGTGCACCTGACTTCAGGGTTCTCCCGCCTCCTCGGAGGTGAGGACACGCACTGACACACACACGGAAGCCTGTGCACACATGTGCACACAGCTGTATCCGCAACCCTCCCAAACTGCGAACGAGCCACATGGCCTTGCGCCGGGCTGTGGGCCAGCGGATGGCGTCCACTCAATGAAACGCTACCCGGCCGTCAAAAGGAACAGACCCCTGACACGGACAGCTGCAGGGATGAGCCTGACATGCGTCCTAGGGGCCAGCCTCCGAGTCGACATCCCATTGCGTGATGTTCCAGAAAAAAAATTTTTTTTAACGTTTATTTATTTTTGAGAGACAGAGAGAGACAGAGCACAAGCAGGGGAGGAACAGAGAGAGAGAGGGAGACCCAGAATCCGAAGCAGGCGTCAGGCTCCGGGCCGTCGGCACAGAGCCCGACGCGGGGCTGGAACTCACGAGCCGTGAGATCATGACCTGAGCCGAAGTCGGACGCCCGACCGACGGAGCCATGCAGGCGCCCCGTGGTTCACGTGGAAGGTGGCGAGTTGCTATGCAACCGTAGAAAATCGACACGACAAATAATTTTCCTGACCCAGGTGCAGAGTTTGCTCCAGAAAAGCTCGCAATCTAGAGGTGCGGAGAGAAGCTGTGCTCACTGCTTCCTTCGTTGGCCCGTTTGCTGTTGGTCCAGCACGTGGTGCTGGGGGCGGGGTGGGCACCTGCCATGTGCTGGGCATGGGGGGCCTCTGAAATGCATCAGCGCAGCACGTGAAGTGGGGACTGGGGCAGATCCCCAAGGACGCCCCCGCAGAGCCCGGGCTGTGTCTCCCGGCCGAGGCCCCGCGGGACTGGCCGCCAGCGGAGAGGGCCCGGGGGGAGGGGGCTGGGCCCGGCTGGCCCTGGGCGAGGCGCTTGCCCTCCTCCCCGAGCTCTGTTGCAGGCTTTGGGCTCCCCCCACCCCGATCATCCCCACCCCCAGGCCTCCCCCTGGGGGCCAGTGCTACCTCTCTGTCCTCTCAAACTGCCCCTATGTGACCAGTCAGGTGAGTGACCAGGGCCTTGTTATTCTGTCCCAGGACCATCCAAAGGACCGCCCGCCCACGCCATTTGGACAGCTTTGTGGCCAGGAGGCACTGCCCTGGGCTCTCCTGTGGTTAAACATGACCCCTGACCCTGCCCACTGCGCTCAACACACACAACCCTTCAGGGCCCGGGCCCCGCTGCCTGCTGTGGCCTCCTCACTTGTCCAGCTGACCTGTACTCAGCGGGCCTCAAGCCCGGAGCCAGCCAGCCTCCCAGGCTCCCTCCCGCCTTCCCGGGCTCAGGGGCCCCAGGGACGCCGAGACCCCGTCACCTGCTGCCTCCCCGCGCTGAGCCCTTCCCAGTTTGCCAGGACCTTCCCGTCAGCGATGGCACACCGACTGTCCAGGGCCTCCTGGGTCAGGCAGACTCAGGACATGGCTCGCAGAGGAGAATCCAAGGCTCCGATGGGGGTGCCACTGGCCCAAGGGCACTCCGGGAAACAGTGGAGGGGGCAGATCAGAACCCGGGTGCCAGGCACGGTTCTTTCTCCAACAGCTGAAAACCAGACCACCCCCCCACCCCCACCCCCCAACCCCTACTCCCAACTGTCAAGGCCTTTCCTTGCCATTTCCCTGCTGGAAGGCACTGGGTCATTTCCGGTTTGGGGCTGTTACAAATGAAGCTGCCACAAACGTTTGTGCACAAGGCTTTAGGAGGCCGTCTCCTTTCCTGTCCCTTCGGAAATTCCCGGGAAGGGTGGCCGGGTCTCATGGCAGACGCACATACGCTTAGCTTTAGGAGAATCCGCCAGAAGGTTTCCCAAAGCGGTCGGACGCTCTGACCAGCTCACCCACACCGTGGGGGAGTGCCGGTCACCCGCATCCTCACCGGCACTGAGAATGGGGAGTCTTTTCCATTTTAGATCTTCTAACGGGCAAGTCATGACATCTCGTGCGGTTCATCAGGGACCCCGACCGCACGCGTGTCGGGCAGCCCGATGTTTGTGCCAGAACCCACTGGCGCTCGGTGCCCCCTCACCTGCCTTCTGTTCCTCCTCTTTTGCATTTTAGAGAATTTCTACCGCTATGTCTTCAGGTTCATATTCTTTTTTTCTGTAATATCTAATCTGCCGCGAGTCCCCACAGGGTTGTTTTTGTCTTAGACCTGGTTTTCCTTGCTGGTTCTCATTGCATGTGTTTGGTTCTTCTGTCTTGTCCTGCCTGGGCAGGTGCCACGGCCTGTCCTTCCACTCACGTCCCCTTTCCAGTCCATTCTCCCTACAGAAGACAGATTTTTGTTCGCTTGTTTTTTAATCTCAGGGGAATCCCTATAATGACTCCTTTGCATTTTATTTTGTTTTTTTTTTTATTAATTTTTTTTAACGTTTATTTATTTTTGAGAGAGAGAGACAGAGTGTGAGCAGAGGAGGGGCAGAGAGAGAGGGAGACACAGAATCCGAAGCGGGCTCCAGGCTCTCAGCTGTCAGCACAGAGCCCAACGCAGGGCTTGAACCCATGAACCGTGAGATCGTGACCCGAGCTGAAGTCAGACACTCAAGCGACAGAGCCACCCAGACGCCCCTCCTTTGCATTTTAAATAAAGCCAAGCTCTTTATCGTGCTCACAGCATTTCACAGCCTGGCCTCAACTTGCCTCTTCCTCCTCCTCAAGCCCCAATGCCCCCATCTTGTTTTTGCCCCTAGAGCACATCCCCCCCAACGTTCTCCTGCCTCAGAGCTTCTGCTCACACTTGTCCCTCTGCTGGGAATGTACACACACACACACACACCCTCCCTCACACACACAAGCATGCACATACACACACAGATACACACACACACAGTCACATGCACATTCACACGGACACATGTGCACATGCATGCACTCACACGTGCACACAGTTGCACAGGAACACAGAGAGACACACACACATATACACAGGAACACCCGTGTGCATATGCCCCCTTACATGCCAGCTGCTTCTCTTCCAGGTGACCCCTGATCATTTTTGTAATTGTACCATTTACTTGTCTGACTGACCTGGATGTTTTCTCCTTCTTCTCTCCCGGAATGTGACCCTCATAAAGACAGAGAGTCTTCCTCTTTTGTCCTCTGTTTTACTCTTATCACCTAGCATAGGCCCCAACACTAAGGGGCATAGGAGGGGCATAGTAGGTGCTTAGTGAATGGATGAATGAGTAAATGGCTGAATGGATGGATGGATAGGTGGATGGATGGGTAGGTGGATGGATGGATGAGTGGATGGGTGGATGGGTGGGTGGATGGATGAATGGATGGGCATGTGGGTAGGTAGATGGATGGATGGATGGATGGATGGATGGATGAATGGATGGACATGTGGGTAGGTGGATGGATGGATGGATGGATGGATGGATGGATGAATGGATGGGCATGTGGGTAGGTGGATGGATGGATGGATGGGTGGATGGATGGATGGGTGGATGGGTAGGTGGGTGAGTGAATGGATGCATGGACAGCTGGATGGATGGACAGAGGGTAAATGGCTTTGAACCCTGGCTCTTCCCCCTTTATTGTGTGACCATCGGCAAGTCAATTACCCTTGTAGAACCTCTGCTTCTCATTGGTAGAATAAATGGGTGCAGTGCAACCCAGCATGCAGGGCTTTGTTTACTGTCTGTCTTTCCCCTGGACAGCACAGCCTTTAGTCCTGTCAGCATTGCTCCCAGCACCTGGTGTAGGAACCATCTCACAGTAGATGCTCAATAAATATTCTGTTGGAAGAAAGAATACCCTAAAAGTTGAAGTCGTGGGAGGAATGGCCCACTTGTCCAGCTCCCTCCCTCTTGCTCGTACCTTCTCCCTCCTTACTTCAGGTTCTGTTTGCTCCCCTTTTCTGCAAATGAGCTGGAAGCCACCCTCTCCCGCACCCTGGGCTAGAAGGCAGCTGTGCTTTGAGTGCCCTGAGAAAGCAGCAGGAGGAAGGTTGGGATGAGGATGTGGTCTGAAGGGTCCCTGGGGGGCCGGACAGCCCCTCACTCCCTGCTAGTGGCTGGGGAAGCCGTGTGAGGCCTGCAGGGCCCTAACTCTATGGAGGTGGACCTTGTTGGGTGGTGGTCCCCTGGAGAACTCCGCTGTGTCCCAGGCAGGCCCCCAGGAGGGACAAGGGCAGGACAGAGAGGAAGTGCAGAGCTGGGACGCTCAGTGTCTGTGGATGAATTCCTGATAGTAGACAAGGAAGGGAAGAAGCCAGGAGAGCGTAGAAGCTTCTGGATGCAGCAAGTGGAGGGTTTGCCGAGATGGGGAAGATGGGGTGGACGGGAGTGGCTGGGAAAGAACTGGGGAGAAAGTCCAGAAGTCCAGTTCGGCCGTGATCTATCTGACATGCCTGGGAGACCCCAAAGGAGATGCCGAGCGGCCGGCCGGATATGTGGGTCGAAGCTCGTAGAAGAGGTCATAGCTACAGAGACAAATTTGGAAGTCATCAGCTTAAGGATATTTAAATCCATGGGAACTGATGACATCACCAGGAAGAAGGGCAGTGAGAAAAGAGAAGCAGGCATGCACCAAACCGGAGGACCCGGGCAATCCCGCGGGACCATAAGCCCCAGAGGTCAGGGGCGTGCGTTCCAGACTCCGCGGTATCCCCAGCCCCACCTTGGTACCTGGCTCTAGACAGGCCCCCGCCAAAGCCTTGCCGCCGTGGGGTCTGGAGAGGGGCAGTACGGAAGCAAAAGGAGAAGAGGGGAGCAGGGAGAAGCCAAGAGAAGAATATGCTGGAAGGAGGGAGTGGCCGCCGGGGTGGACTCCCAGCCTCCAGGAAAGTGAGGAAATTGGAAGAGGCCTCTGGATCTGCCAGCATAGAGGTGGCTGTCACCACTGACGAGGGCCCTTCCGGTGGGGCCGGTGGCCTGGAGCTCAGGCTGCAGCGGGGAGGGGAAGCAGTGATGAGCACAGAAGCAGGGCAGGTGGAGGGGTGAGGCGGTGAAAAACCGGCTCTCACCCGGGAGGTGACTGGGTGGGTTGTGGGCCAAGGGGGCCTGGTCCACACAGAGTGCGGCCTACAGATGCTGGACAGGTGGGTCTGAGGGGCAGGAAGTCCGTGGGGGGCGGTGCATGGGAATAGGAGCCCCCTCTCCCCCCCACCCCATGCCAGGTCTGAAACACGGGAGACAGAGGCATAGCGGGGAGGCACAGCCGGGGAGGGGTTGCCCTTTGCACCCTACTTGGCCTCTAAGACCCCTGTGGGGCTCTGGCGATCCCACACTAGGGTGGGCCTCTCTCCTTTCTGGGTTTTCTACGTTTCCCATTAGGAAACCTCTGACGTTCTGATTTGAAAATTGAATGCTCAGATCTGCAAAGAAACGAACCCAGGGCCCATGCCCCCCAACCCAGCACTGCCCCGGTGGACAGCCCCCCGCCCGGACCTTCTACTGGCTTCTGCTGCCTCCAGGCCTCTAACATGAGGCCCTGGGGGAGCAGGCCCCAGGATGAATTCCAGAGGGTGGGAATACCCACCTTCTGGGAGGTCACTGGTTCGAGAATTGGAAGGATCTTCCCGGCAAGAGATGAAACCTGAGACCGGCAGAAAAAAGGCCAAAAAGGCCGGGGAGGCCTGTGAAACTCAAGGACAGACAAAGGCGCCCAGCAGGAGGCCTGGGCTCAGGAATGGGGCGAAGGTGGGGGCTCCCAGGAGGGGGGGCCTCTGGCCTCCTGCTTCCTGATCACAAATGCCCAGCCTCGGTGGCACCTCCCCCCCATCCCCAGGGCCCAAATACACCCTCCATGACTCTCCCCGGAGGGAGAGCGCGCAGGGAACCGGAATCAGACCCCACGCCAGAATTCAGGGCCTGGAGGCTGCTGGTCACGGGGTGGGGGGAAGACCCCAGAGGCGGACAGCCCTGTATTGAATGGGGAGCCCCTGCGGACCAGACCCTCCCAGGCAGGGATCGCCTGCCTGGGACCTCGCAGGAAATACAGGCATCAGGTAGCCCCAGACACTTGAATGGCCGCTGTGTGACCACAGGCAAACGCTCACCCTCCCTGAGCCCCCTGCCTGCCAACCCCAGGTTCCAGGAACGAAGGCACCTGGCAGGGGCACGCTCCCCGAGTCCTTGCCAGATCCTTCTGCGGGGGCAGGTGTTAGGCATTCGAGCCCCAGGCGCAGGTCAGGGGCCGGTCCCGCCACCCCCTTGAGAATTCCCATGGGGTGGGCAGCGGGCAGGTGCATTCCTGAGGGTTTTTGTTTTTTTTTTTTTACACTTGTCCTTCCCCTTTTGTGTCCATCCCTCTCTTCTGCCTCCAAATTAGCTAAACACTGGGCCAGCGACAGCGTTTGGAGACTCTTAGGCCCTTAATCTGATCTTCTGAATTTGAAGGAAGAGATAAAGGCTTTGTCCCCTGGGCAGTGCCTCCAGGCCACGTTCAGGAGTCCTTAAACAGCCCCAAATTCCCTGGCAAACCCCTTTTACATAATCCACTGGAGCCTGCCAGACAAAGGCTTTTGGGAAGTAAATTTGGAGAATGGGTAACCGTGAAAGAAGGGGTCCCTGGGAGACGGAAATGGGGCCAAAGCTGTTCATTTGGGCGGGTGTCAGTTTATCTGGTGTCAGCTCTCAAGGCCAAAACATGCAGAGGCTTTACAGGGAATGTGGCCCGGGTGCCCTGCCGCCCTGTGGCCTCTGGGTCTTTGTCGGTGTGGGGTCGTCTGGGCCTCCAGACTGTCTTCCACCCACTCAGAGGGTGGCCAGGGGCTGCGGTGCTTGAGTCACCAAGTGACCAAGGGGCTTTCGAAACCTCGGCCGCCCCACCAGCTTGTGTCTTTCGTGGCCTCGTGCCTCTGCAGACCATATCATATATTCGTCATAGAACATTGAATCCTATCATACGATATAGTCGTATCTGTCAGCCGTTCAGCGACCGTCTGCTAACTCTCTAAAGTGAGCCAGCACCACAGGAATTGCGGAAGCACCTGTCCTCGTGAGGCCAACGTTCTGGCGGGGGAGACGGACCACGAAACTGGACAGATGCACGGATCGCGTCAAGTCCAGAAAGCTTTTCTGGAATGTTCTTCTACCATAGCTGTGGGACTGAGGGCCACGGGACCCTCTCTCTGGGTTTTAAACCCAGACGACAATCCTCACGCCTCAGCACCCCCGACACGTCCTCCCCACGCCCCCCCTCCCCCAATCTCTGGGGCTGGTAGCCCAGTCTATGGCCCCTGGTGTCCTTAGCCCACCAATGCTAATATTACTGTTATCTGTCTTTCTCTCTTCTGCAGGGCAGAAGTCCCGGGGTTAGCTGGGTTGGACAAGCTCCACAAACTGAGTCGGGGGCCAGACACCCTTTCGGCCCGACACCACACAGGGCCGTGCTCGCCACAGTCCTGGGGCTTCACGGGAGGGCAAAGGACAGACCCTGGCTGCCCTCAAGGGCCCTACCTCTAGACCGCAGGCGCAGCCGGGGTGGGGGCGGGGGGCTCCACCATCATGACCTCCACTTCCCGGGAAGAAACTGAGGCTCCCGGGGGCGGGGGGCGTCACTTGAATGAGCCCCATAGGGCCGCACCGGACTCTGGAGGCAGTGCCCACCCCTCCCTCGATCCAGTCACCCGCCTCACGGGGGTGGGGGTGGGCAGTGTCACCAGTCCACGACTTGGCCCCAGAGCTGCCTGGTCCCTGGGGCGGTTCTCACAGCCAAGAGGGGCTAACAGGTGTAGACAAATGGCCGCCCAGCCCTCCAGGCCTGGCATCCCAGGAATGTGATAAGCCACCCATGCTGCTGACCCCCACGGTGGGGGGAGGGAGGGGGGCTTGTTATGTTTGCCCCGGGCCCTCCTGCCCTTCCCTCCAGCCCCTCAGCCGCTGGGTTCCCAGGGCCATGGCATTCACTGTTAATTAACCAGGGGAATGAATAAAGCCGCGGCCCAGGTCCCTGCGGAGGGGCCCGTGCTTCCCAGAGCTCCCCATTCAAAGGGCCTGGCGGTGGCTGTTCTGCACTCAGAGGCAAAGGGAACATTTGCAGAGACAGGAGGAGAGACGGAAAGCCAGAGGGAGAGGGAGAGAGGCAGAGAGGGAGGGAGAGGGAGGGACGCGCAGAGACACAGAGACCGAAAGAGAACTCTGCAGCCCAGACATCCTGTTCCAGTTTCAAGCTCGGCCTGGCGGGCCCCAGGGGCGGCTGTTTCATTAGTGACAAGCTCCCCAAAGCCGTCCAGAGGACTGTGGGTGCTCTCGGCACCCTGTCTCGTGAGGGCCTGTTGCTAGCGGAACCCTGGCTTTGTGCAGAGGCCTCAGAGGAGAGGAGACAGAGTCAGAGTGAAACAACCCTGACAGGGCCGGAAGCAACCAGGCCTCTTATCACAGGCCCCAGAGTGGCCCTCGTGATGGGTCTGGGATCCGAGAGTAGGCGCACAGCCTTCCTTTGAAGGTGAGGCCATGCAGGGTGGGAGGCGGGGCCTCACCTGGAAGGAGCCTGTTTCCCTCTGAATACCACGTCCCTCCGCTTCCCCACACTGGGGTCCAGGCGGGCCCCCTTTCCTCGCACAACCCAGAATGTACAGCCTGATCGACCAGAGAGGGCCAGGGAGAGCTTCGAGTGAAGGGTACTGCTGCAGCCCCGCCACGAAGGCAGATGGCCCCGTTCCACCCGTGGGAAACCGAGTCAGGGATTCAAGGACTAGGGTAAGGCCGACAGCTTGCAGGGGTGGGCTCAGTCTCCCTCCTCTGTGCGCCCCGTCCGTTTGGGGACACCGAATGCAACACTGCGCCTGTGCTGCGAAATCCCCATGCTGTCCACGCGGGTGTGTCGTGGGGTCAGCTGGCCGTCCCCCTCCGGGACAACGCAGGTGTGGCCGGCTGTGCAAACCTCAGCCTTTCCAGAGCGAGGACCTGAAGGCCCCTCTTGTTCCCTGATGTGCCAGAAATTGGCTCCGGAACCAAGGTGAGGTCCTGGCAGTGTCTGGACAGCCCGTGGCCCCAACGGCCCAGTGGTGCTGGGGGGGGAGGGGGCAGGTATTTGGGACCTGGAGGGGTGCCCTCGGGACAGACGAGCTGTGGGGGGCGTGGGAGCCCCAGGGAGGTCCTGGCAGGCCGAGCGCAGCCGGGCCTGGAGACAAAGACAAGCGTCCAAACGAAATCAGCCTCCATACCCACCGCCGGTGCCCCGGCAGACCGGGCACTGACTCGGGGAAGACACGTGTCCCTCGGGGCCGCCTCTTCAGGAGCACAGCGAAGCAGACAAACTGAATTTCATGCTGCATTCTCGGTGGACATTTCAAGCTGCCCCCAGGATCTTCCCAGGGCACCAGCGTCCCTGTCCACTCCCCTTCCGCCCGGCAGCGTGCCTCCCCTCCAGACCCTGCTCGTCACCCTCTCCTCTGGCAAGCCTTCCAGTTGTCCCCGGCAGTGCCCCTGCCTCTTCCAGTCAAACAGGGGCCTCCTCCCTTCCCCCCTCCGCAAAGGTATGTCCGCCCGGAACCTGGGAACGTGACCTCATTTGGGAAAAAGGTCTTTGCAGATGTGATTAACATAAGGATCTCAAGGTGAGATCATCCAGGATTCAGGTGGGCCCTACATCCACAGCGACGAGTGTCCTGAGAAGAGGAAGAGGGGACGAGGGGCGTCCGGAGACGGCCACGTGAGGACAGACGCGGAGGCTGAAGCTGTGCCTCGGCCGGCAGAGGAAGCCCAGGGTCACTGGCAGCCACCAGCAGCTGCGGGAGGGACCTGGGACCCGCACAGCCTCAGAGGGAACCCACCTTGCCGACACCTTGATCTTGGACTTTTGACCTCCCGGAGACAATAAACGGCTGTCGTATTAAGTCACTCAGCGTGTGACAATTTGTTACGGCTGCCCAGGACACATACGAGCCCTTCTTCCCGCCCCTCTCCCCCCCCCCCCCCCCCCCCCCCCCCCCGCCCCCGCCCCCCCCATCAGCTGCCCTCTTTTCCAGAAGTTCAGGCTCAGGAGCAGGAGTGCTGCTTCCTTCAGGACAGTAATATCTCAATAAATGAAAATCAGAGGAGTTCAAGAATGACGGGCCAGGTTCTTCTAGAAACCTCCGCCCTGTGAAGTGGCTGCATGGCGCCCACGACTCACACAAGCTTCCCTCCTCCCCCCCCCCCCCCCCCCCGCCGGCCATCCTCGTACCGCGTCACATCTGAAGAAGGAATGGGAAGGCAGCCGGCTTCTCACAGGCAGAAAGGCCTGCAAGCTTGTTCCTCCATCGAGAGGGACCCAACTCCACCCCTTCTGGGACATGCCTCACCTCCTTACCTGGTCCTTCCTTCTTCCCTAGGTGCCCGTCTGACTTGTGCAACTCTGGGACCGTCCCCTGAGCGCTGTCTGCTGTCCTGCAGTCTGCCGGGGACCGCCGGATGTGTATGACCTGATCCCAGCTTCCAGGAACTTCGGTCCCAGAGGTGAGCAAAAACCTGGTGAGACAAAGAGAGAACCATACTCGGTTTCCAAGCAGCAGTAGTGAGGGGCAGATCCCAAATCCCACTTCAGGCCCTCATTTTGCCGTTCCCACCACCTGGATGGCTCTTTCTCATCATGATCAGATGCCCAGGTCCTGCCCATCCTTCAGGATTCAGATCGGATACTCCCCCTCCATGAGCTTGTTTACAGATTCAAGGCTCCCTTCAGGTCACCCCACCCAGCCTCTTCAAGAAAATACAGATGGGCATTAGCAGAGTCTGATCCTTTCTGCCAAAGGCATCCTGGGCACCCACAGGCCCTCCCAGGATTTTCTGATATGCTTAAGACAGGCTTAAGCCTCACATCCCACCCATCCTTCCCCTGCCCTCCTTTGCCAAGAAGGCTGCTAGAAGGCACATTATAGGACATACTGGTTTTTGTTTATAAAAACCAACTCTTGGGAGCCCTTACTAACTTGCACACTAGTAAATACCTAGCAATTTCCCTTAAAAGTACCAGCTCAGTGGGCGGCTGGGTGGCTCAGTTGGTTAAGCGTCTGACTCTTGATTTTGGCTCAGGTCATGATCTCCTGGTTTCTGAGACGGAGCCCCAAGTTGGGCTCTGCACTGACAATGCTCAGGCTGCTTGGGGTTCTCTCTCTTCCTCTCTCTTCCCCTTCCTTCCTCCTTTCCTCTTTCTCTCTCTCTCTCTCAAAATAGATAAATAAACTTAAAAAAAAAAAAGTACCACATCAGCATTCTCTGTGTCCACAAATAACCTGTGTGCTGGTGTAGGGTGACTCCGTTCTCCCAGAAACACAAAGGCCATCCATCTGCCAGGCAAACCCCGCTGGTCTGGGGGTTGTATACGTGTACTAGGCCTTGGATCTCTCACCCTATGACCTGCCGCTTCGGGCTCCCCCAGTCTCCCTCAGCCCCAAGAGACAAGTGGAATTGCTTCTACCTAACGTCCAACTGGGCAACGGCCTCTCACTCAGGCTGTGGCCTCACCTCCATAAGCCACCCTCCTCGGCCTCTCGCAAACCTCTCGAGGAGAGCAAAGAGTGGGGGAAGTGAGCCCTGGGTAAAAATCAAAGGTGCACCCAGGTCCCTGGCTCCCCACTGAGCCCCAAAGCCAGTTTCATGCAACGGAGCCCGCTGTGGCTCCTTGTTCCACCAACCCGTGCTTCCAGCTCAAGCTCCAAGCCCTCCCAAGGATGTGTTTCCCACTGACAGAAAGCTCATCCACCTGGCAAACATCGTGAAATCAGAAAGCCCAAGGCTCGGGCCCAGATGTGTGAAAATGATCGATGTACCGATCGGGACGCAAATTAGGCTAGTGTTATAAGAAAGTCCCAACACCGTAGCTTAAACCGGGGGGTTGATTTCTCCTTCCCAGAGGAACCCAGGTAAGCGATCTAGGACAAATGGGGAGGTCTGACGGGACTAGTGACCCGGGCTCCCCGACCTCTAAAGGGCCGCCCTTGGTCTACAAGCTCTGAGTTGACCTGCGTCCTTGACTAAATCCCAGCCTGTGGGAGGGGTCACTGCTTTCCTTTCAGAGGCGGGACGTGGCCCTTGCTCACAGAGCGATCATGCCGCACTTGTCCAGGCCGCTCTAGTCTCGTGTGTTCCATACGAACGGCACCCCCGAGACACCATGAGGCCGGCTCACAGCCCGCTGGCCAGGCTGTCACAGGGCCAGGCCCAGCCACAAGGAAGCCAGGCAGCCTGGGACTTCTCCCTACAAACCGAAACAGCGGTTCTCCAAATGTGTGTATGGGAAGTCTGAGAGGTCAACATCATTCTCATGGTAACACTGAGACGTTAGCTGCCTCTTTCCCTCTCATTCTTTCTTGCGCATGTAACGGAGTTTCCCAGAGACGGCGTGCATTTATGACCTCGTCACCTGATGGCTAACGGAGTGTGTGCTTATATACTTTTGCGGTTTTACGTTGTTTTCCTCCATTTTAATTTCCAAGGCAGTAAATATCCGTGGATGAAACCCATACCGACAAAATCGCTTTGGGGTCCTTGAAAACTTTTAAAAATGCAAGTGGACCCGGAGACTAAAAAGTTTAGGAACTGTCCGATAGAAGGTGAAAACAGACGCTATCATGCAGAACCTGCAAGAATCCCTCGGGCCCGGCCCCGCCTCTCCCCACCCCCGTGGCCTTGTGCAGCCACCTGGTAACTTGGAGTCTGGCTCCTAGAAATGAGGGAGCAGACACATCTCTCACCAGGTAGGACCCCAGTCGCTGCAGCCGTGAGTCTGCACCAAGCCTGGAAGCTCAGGGCCCTGCCGGAATTTTGTGGTTCGACGCTCACGTCCGTTCTGTGGCAGTGAGGTTCCCCGTGCTTCCACGAACAACGGAGGAATGCTTCACCTCCAGCTTGAGGGTTCACGCTCCGGGCTTGCCGCTTCAATTGTGCCCCGCTCTTTGCAGATTACTCTGGACCCGTTTTGTCTTCTTTAAAAATGGAGGCTAGTTCCGAGAAGTTCCAGAAAGCCGTTTGCATAGTTCCAACGCTGCAGCTCCTGAAATGGTGAGCCGCCGCCAGGCACGGGGTAGGTGGTAGGTGGACCGACAGAGAAGCCCCTGGAGAAGGAAGAAGCACCCCCTCTCCGGCTGGCCAACTTGCCAGACCTCCCCAGGACTCGCTCTGGCACTCAAGGCCCTCCTTATGTGGCCTCAGCCCACCTTAGGAGAGAGTTCCCTGTATCACTTTCGAATTCAGCGGAGTCTGCTTTTCCTGGGCAAGGGGGTCTTTCCATTCAGAGCGCCCGCCCCCCCTCCGTCAACCAGACAATCAGTTCTCTGGGAAGGGGAGGCCGGAAGTGGGCCCATTCACCAGGCTCTCCCCAATGAGCGTTTGTAAACACATGCCTTCTTTATAACATCAGCAAACAGAACATGTTTTCCTACTTAACAGGAAGTGCAGCCTAACGGCTGGCTTCCCCAGACGGCCCCAGCCCTCACATGCACGCAGCATATGCAGCTAGGACAGGGCCAGGGACCAAGGGGTGGGGTGGGGTGGGGGGCCGGCCAAGCCCCTCTGGGTTGCGGGAGAAGCTCCCAGCGGTTTGCACGTGCCAGGAACCCCTCGCGCCGGTGGGAGAAGGGTCCCACCTCTTCCCAACCCCTTGCCTTTGTCCCCTGGCAGCCCGCCTTTCCCTGGAAGTGGAGTCAGGCCGGATCCTAGGCAAAGAAATGAATTTCTAACCACGCAAGCCCTTTCCCTGTCACAAGATCTTGGACGACAACCCGGCAGGGAAGCCCGAGGGCTGTTGTCAGGAGCGGCGGCCAAGCCTCGGAATGACACAATCGTACCAGAACCCTGAGCAGTCTGAGGAATTAAAAAAAAAAAAAAAAAAAAATCCTCTCCTCCTCCTCTCGCCGCTGGGGGAGGGGGGTCCGCTGGGGAGGCCGGGGGGGGGGGGGGGGGGGGGGGGGGGGGGGGGGGGG